>NC_132781.1:67376272-67676772 GCF_048418805.1 Vulpes vulpes
CTAATACCAGGAACAAGACTAGGATTCTCATCTTGCTATGTTTTCTCAACAGAGTCCTAGAAGGCCTAGCCTGAGCAATTAGATAAGAAAAAGGCATGGAAATTGAAAAGGAAGAACTAAAACTGATATTATTTGTGGAATATATAATATTATACATATAAACCCTAAAGACCATCAAAAACTGTTAGAATTAAAAACCAAATTCAGTGAAGTTATGATGCAAAATAAATATATAAAAATCTGTTTCATTTCTATACACTACTAATGAATTGTCAGAAAGAGATTAAAAAAAACCTATCTATTTACAATTGGATTAAAAAGATTAACATACTTAGAAATAAATTAAAGAAGGTGAAAGACCTGTACTCTGGACATTATAAGACATTGATAAATGACAAAGACATAAATAAATGGAAATATATTCCGTGCTCAAGAACTGATAGAATGCTATTAAAATGCTCATACTACCAAAAGCAAACTATATAGATTCAGTGCAGTCCCTATCAAAATTCCAAATTGTATTTTTTCACAGAAATAGAACACACAGTCCTCAAATTTGTATGGAACTACAAAAGATCCCAAATAATCAAAGCAATCTAGAGAAAGAACAAAGCTGGAGGTATTACACTCCCTGATTTCAAACTGTATTACAAAGCTATATAAATCAAAACAATATGATATTAACATGAAAAGAGACACATAGATCAATGGACCAGAATAGAGAGCCCAGAAATAATTCTATCCATAAATAGTCCATTGGTTTAAGGCAAAGGAGCCAATAATATACAATAGGGAAAGGATAGTCTCTTCAAAAAACAGCACTGAGAATACTGGATAGGAATATATATATATATATATATATATATATATATATATATATATATATATATATATAGAAAGTGTATCATTATCTTTCACCCTATAAAATTAACTCAAAATGGATTAAAGTCTTGAATGTAAAATATGAAACCATAAAAATCCTAGAACACATCAATGATAAGTTTCTTGGCTATATAAATATATATATATATATATTTTGCATCAGACATCAAAAGTAAAAATAAACAAGTGGGACTTCATCAAATCAAGAAGCTTTCTCATAGGGATCCCTGGGTGGCGCAGCGGTTTGGCGCCTGCCTTTGGCCCAGGGTGCGATCCTGCAGACCCGGGATCGAATCCCACGACGGGTTCCCGGTGCATGGAGCCTGCTTCTCCCTCTGCCTGTGTCCCTGCCTCTCTCTCTTTCTCTCTCTGTGTGACTATCATAAATAAATAAAAAAAAATTAAAAAAAGAAGCTTTCTCATAGTAAAGTAAACCATCAACAAAATCAAAAGACAACCTATGAAATGGAAGAAAATATTTGCAAATCACTTATCTGATAAGAGGTTCTTATCTAAAATACACAGCGAACTGATGCAACTGAATAGCAAAACAAACAAAAACAACTAATTTTGAAAAATGGGCAGAGGATCCATACAGACATTTTCCCAAAGAATACATACAGATGGCCAATAGATACAGGAGAAGGTACTCAATATCGCTAATCATCAGGAAAATGCAAATTAAAACTACCATGGGATATCCCTCCATATCTGTTAAAATGGCTATTATCAGAAAGAGAAGATATAGCAAGTGTGGGCAAAGGTATGGGGAAAAGAAAACATTGTGCTTTGTTGATAGGAATGTGAATTGGTACAGCCATCATGAAAAACAGTACGAGGTTCTTGAAAAAAATTCAAAATAAAACTATCTCATGACTTGGCAATTCCACTTCCAAGAATTTATTTGAAGGAAATGAAAACAATAACTCAAAGCAATATACACACCCCTATGTTCATTGCAACATTATTTAAATAACCAAACTATGAAGCAATCTAAATGTTGGGTGAATGGATAAAGAAAATGTGGTAAATATATGCAATGGAATATAATGCAGTCATAAAAAATAAGAAAATACTGCCATTTGTGATAACAAGGGTGGATGTTGAAAGCATTATGCCTACTGAAATAAGTAAGACCGAGAAGGACAAATATGATTTTACTTGTACATGAAATCTAAAAACTAATTTTAAACTGGCTTTCATAGATATAGAGAAGAGAATGTTGGTTGCAAGAAGCAGGTAGTGAGGATGTGTAAAATGGGTGAAGTGGGTTAAAAGGTACAAATTTCTATTTATAAAATAAATAAGTCTTGGGGATGTAATGTACAACATGGTGACTACAATAACACTGTACTGCATATTTGAAAGTTGCTAGGAGAGGAGATTTTAAAAGTTTCAATTGCAAGAATAAAAAATTTGTTACTCTGAATGTGTGGTGACCAGAATTAACTAGCCCTTTAAAAAAAAATCATTTTGCAATATATACAAATATCACATCATTACATTGTTCACCTGAAATTATGTGTGATATGTCAATACTTTATTTAAAAATGAAAATAGAATTCAACTTATATATTAACATATATATATAATTACATATATAAATGATATATACATCAGAGCAATTGAAAGTTTTCTTTAACTATGAACATGACCTTCATAATGTTAAGGGCTTTGTCTTGTTAAAACTATATTAATGGGTGCAGTATCTCCTGATACCTAACTATTAACTAAATGAATATTAAGTAAATAATTAAATAAAATATATTTTCTATTTCAGTGAAATTTTATTCTTTCATTCTGGTTTGGGTTCCTTACCTTCCTAGTTATTTTGTTAGTACTATTCGTGTGTAATAACAATTTACAAACATTTGACTGAAATAAATTAAAAACCCCATGTACAATCTGATATCTAAAATTATCTGGATAATTGTTATCATTATCTCTAAAGTGTTGATATTTTTTATTTCTCTAGTCAATAGTGTATAGCCACTTATTTTGGTTGACCCATTTCTAGAGCACACTGTGCTAGGTTTTGTTCAGATGCAAAAATATCTAAAGACTAAATCTCTCTTGTCATTGGGTCTACTACATAATTGGGGGAGGGGATATTTTCTAGAATTCATGTAAAAATAAAAATATTAAATGAATTAACTATTTGAATTCTTTATAAAAGTTCAGAAAGGGAGACGGAACATGGAAGACTCCTAACTCTGGGAAATGAACTAGGGGTAGTGGAAGGGGAGGTGGGCGGGGGGTGGGGGTGACTGGGTGGCGGGCACTGAGGTGGGCACTTGACGGGATGAGCACTGGTTGTTATTCTGTATGTTGGCAAATTGAACACCAATAAAAAATAAATTATTATTAAAAAAATAAAAAATAAAAGTTCAAGTAGTATCTATATTAACTAAAGATAGAGAGCTATATATATTGATATGTAGCTATACAGATAATAATTTCTTATAAGTTAGGATATAGTTGTAGAGATTAAATATATAAATATTTATTAGTTTTGTCTGATCAAACTTTGCAACTGAACGTTGCTGTTATTCTCTCCATATTATATCGACACACTGCCCATTTCTAATACGTGTAATTGTAGAGGACAGAGGACAAATCTGGTGGTATGGTGATACATTTGAAACACTTAGGTTTGAATCTCAGCTATTCCACATTTATCATCTGACTTTATAAAAGAGAGTTTAATTATCCCTAATCATTCATATTGAAATATTTAATCAGATTATAGTGTGTCAATATTAATTACTGTCAAATATAACAGGGTGATATTCAGTTTTTCATTCTTACATTTCCCATTTTTGTTTAGAGGATTGGTTGCCTTAATTTTGTTTTGCATTTGTGAATTCTGTAGTTGTTTCATATGACCTGCTGTTAGGTAAAATATGTTCCTGTGACTCTATTTTTATTTTGCTTCTTTCCTACAATCACAATATGAATATATAATTTGTTGCTTATTTAAAAACACATTTTATAAAATATCTCATTATTATAAGTTAATTTTTAAATCATTTATTATGAAAAAAGTCAAGTCTAAGCCTTTCATTTTGAAATTTTAAAATAAAAAAGACATTAAAGGATCTTAAAAAGTATATTCAAAGCAGTAACCGTAGGCTAACTTAATTCTCCAAACTTCTTAGGCTTCCTGATTACCTTTCTCTGATTATCTCCGTTATTTAAGAATATACTATTCAGATACTATACAACGTGTGAAGCAGCAGGGGAGAAAATGACCCATAATCACTCATTCCAGTAACAACCACAGATACCATCTTGGATGTTTTCTCACAGTATTATTTTCCATTATTTTTCTCTTGATGCACAGTATTTTTTGAAAATAATCTTGGGCAGCCTGGGTGGCTCAGCAGTTTAGTGCCACCTTCAGCCCAGGGCATGATCCTGGAGACCCGAGATCGAGTCCCACGTCGGGCTCCCTGCATGGAGCCTGCTTCTCCCTCTGCCTGTGTCTCTGCCTTTCTCTGTCTCTCATGAATAAATAAATAAAATCTTAAAAAAAAAAGAAAATAATCTTAACACTGTATGTCTATATAGGCAGTATGTTCACACAATAAGAGTTACATTAAAAAATAACTTTTTAAATATTGAATGTATTCAATTTTAAGCCAGAATATGTATAAAGCAGGAACAAACACAAGACAATGGTAAAAAATATGAAAATATTACCTGTATATGAATATATCTATAAATAGTTCAACACTCACTGTGAAGACCTGTTCATTCACTTAAGAACACTTGCAAAAAAGAAAGAACATTTGCAGATGCATACAAACATAATCAATCTCTATGATCAATCTTTTAGCTGATTCCTGCACTCTTTGATGTATCAAGACATGACCAGCACATGTTATCAGCCTCACTCCCTTCATAATTGGTTAATTCACACCAGAGTCAGTAGCACTTAAGTATTTTATATCAAGTATTCCCAGGACATAGTCTGAGTTCTTAATCCTCAGGAAGACTCTTTCCTTATTTTGGTCATGAAGTTTTTCACATGATTTCTATCACTCTTAAAGAAGAGCTTATCTTTTTTCTTTTTCCATTCCAAAAAAACACCTCTAAATATATCATGAAGAAGACTAAATGAATGTGACCCAGATGACTGCAATTCTGCATTAGAAACAATTGTCAGACCTGGGAGCATGATAGTAAGTTGGTTATGTATAAAGAGTGGCCAGATGCAATCCACAGTTATTTCAAAGATAAAAAGCAGAGCCACTTTAGTACACATAATTTAAATCAGTTCTTTGGGGACTAGGAAAGTAAATCCAGACACAGAAACCAAATATTCTGATAATCCTATCTTGGTCACAAATTTACAAGGCAGTTATCATTGCCATTTGCTACTGTTTTGTCTGGATTTGGTTGCAATTTGTATTCATCCTTTCAGCTTTTTGTTAGGTTATCAATGTTTTTTGAATGAAATATTTTATTTGGTAGATCTTTCTGAATATTGTGAACTTGCTTCTGTGATTATAATGTCTAATTCCACTGAGTTATTTTCCCAAACTCACATAGTGAAGTCCTTGGCAGAGTGGACAAGTAGAAGTTTTTCAGTGAAATGGATCCCAGTTTGTGAAGAACACACTGTCCTACTAAGACCTTCTAGAGATGGGAAACCCCTGACTTTCTCTCTCTCTCTCCTCTCTCTCTCTCTCCTCTCCCCCTTCATCGCTCCCTGTGTGTGTGTGTGTGTGTGTGTGTGTGTGTGTGTGTGAGAGAGAGAGAGAGAGAGAGAGAGAGATGTAAGGGAAAGAGAGAGATTTATTTATCTTCAGACTCATTATGATTTTTTCAGCTCTTTCTGAGAATTGATAGTAATTGATTAAATGCCATCATTTTCTATAGTGTGAAATAAAGTCCCAGTTTTCCCTAGATAATATCTGTTATGCCATTTGTTCTGGTCTATTTACTAAAAGTATCTCATTTTATTTTTGAAAGTTGTCTCAGTTTGTAAAACAAATTATATGGTGTCTAGTTCTAGGTGATTACTTATTGGCCAACCCCCCTCCGGAAGGCTCTCATTTATTAAGAAATCAAAGTAATCTTGAAATATCAGGGTTATAACAGACTCTAAGCCATAAAACATGCTACCCTATATCTAATATTTAATTTTCCTATTTATCTTGGTAACACGTTATTTTATTAAGAAAAAATATATAGTATCACTCAAAGACAACTTACACTAATAGGATATAAAAATTAAATATAGATTTTGACAACCAGATAAAACTGGAGTAAAATCCTTTAATTTTTGTGTATTTCATTGTAGCTTGATTGTATAACAAATTGGAAGATTTCCTGTTTCTCCATATGAACAGTTCAGCTTATTGGTTCTACATCAATACTTGCAAAGTCATTGCAAATAAAGTTTTAATAACATACCTACTAAAAATTACTGAGCTCAATCTTTGTCCCAGGTATTGGTCTAAACAGTGTTGATAAAAGAAGGAACAAAAAGACAAGTCGTGGCTCTCACGCAGCTTGAATTTCATAGAAAAAGGGAATATAAAATAAGCAAATAAATGAGAGGTAGAGATTTTTTAAATCTAGAAATATACTAAAAATTAAAGCCTTGTTATTTTGTAGCCCATACAATATTTTTTGCAGAAATAATAAAAAAATAATTAGAAAATGAATGATATAGGGAAAAAAGGAGAGAAAGATCATTTTATTAACATTCTGTTTACTCTTCAGTTTCTTTTTATATCAAAGTAATCAGCAAAAGAACCTTCCCTGTCTTACAAGTTAGGCATATTGTGAGATATTGCATTCAGAGAAGTCTTCACACTGAAATGCATAGAGTAGTACTTTATATTTTCACAATTTTTTTCCTTGTAGAAACCTTTAAAAAAAAAACCTTATAGAAAGAAAAAATTAATTATTAAATGGGTAGAATAAGATTTATCTTCCCCAAGCTCCCCCCCCCCTTTCTAATTGATACTCATGTCTTCTTTCTTAGAGAACTATAATCTAGGCTAGCTATTGCCAGGCATAAGTACTTCCATTCACATGGCTGGATTCTTCCCAGGGGTTTCACATTCAACTGCACATTGGGGTCAATTTATTTCACAGTTTCTACTGTCATGTGTTTGAGAGAAAGTGAAAATGTTTATTGAATTTCTTTGGGTTATGTTCAGTAAATTTGTTAGCCAGCATGCAGTGGTATTCTATACTCCAAACAGGAAGCCCCTTTACAATCTGAGGTGTCCTATCTTTCCTCTCAAAATACACCTAGCCTAAGTTTCAGGTCTTTTCTATATCCTTAAGGGAATGCTTCCCCCTTATAATTATTTCACCATTCTTCTAGATGAAGAAATGGTTATTGTTGTATCTGTAACTAATTCAATGTTCTTTGGAATGTCTGATATTTGGATTTAATTGTGCTACTCCTGCAGGCTACTGGGTAATTAGTTGAATATAATGTTTTAGTAAGTCTGGGCTTCTCTGCTCTCTTAAATTAATAACTATTGGTGGTTCATCAGCAAGATTCCTAAAAGATGGTGAGAATTGTTTCAATAATGCAGTATGGCACCTTTTTTTTTGGTTCATCTGTGGGATCCTTAACTCTATTAAGAACGTGAAATGGAAAGCTTATCAAATTAAATTTGATAGCTTCTTCTTTGTAGTTGGTAATGGGCATTCTTCCATATTCCTATCTTTTAAGGACACATACTAACTTAACTCCCTCCTGTTTTTCAAGCTCCTTTAGTACTTAACATACTTATGAGAACAATACACGTTTTCTAAGGATTTGATTGGATTCAAGGGCTTAAGAATGAAGATTTATAGTAAGAAGGATATATCTTTGTGTGAACAGAGTAAGGCAGATAATATGAGAAGATGAAGATTATGGAAGAAAGATCTGATGATCTAACACCGACACAACTCAGAGATAATACAAACAACAGACATACATCATTTATCATATTCTTAAAGCCAGTACTCAAATGTTGTAAGGAGAAAGATTTATGAAAAGAAATATAGAATCATACTTATAGTTCATTGTAACAATGCTGATTATCTGTCCCTTCAAGAAAAGTAATTTCTTAAAATAAAGATTGCTTCATACTCATGAATAAAGCACATACTCTGGTTATGGTTAAAGTATGAGCATTTAACCTTGCATAATTCAGAACTCCACAATTCCAAGCTGTTTGAAAACCACTGGAAACCAAAAGCTTTTGTATGTATTTCATGGAAATAGATCAAAATGATAGTGTTAACTCCAATCTTAATAAGCATCTTATCCTCAAATATTACTTATGAATTATAGTCCTCAGAAGTGAAATTAATAATAAAAAGAGGCAAAAATGACTGGTAATGATGTGTAATTATAGTTGAAATGTATTGGAATCTCGTGAGGAAAAAATATATTTTTATTCAGGTAAAAACATATCATATAGATGGTAGATTTTTTTCATATAAATTTTTCATATAAATAAATTTATTGAGGTGTAAAATACCTCAATATTCATATTTAGGCATTATTTGGCTACCTGCTGATTTTTAATCAGATGATAATATTCTTTTCATCAATGAGTGTGCATACCTTTCATTTTATACATACTTAACAAATACACTGGAGGAAAGGAATTTATATCTTTTAAATACTTATCAGCTTCAATAGAGTAATGCTTGAGGTTTCTAGGTGGCTCAGTCAATTTAACATCTGCCTTTGACTCAGGTCATAATCTCAGGGTGCTGAGATCCAGCCTTGCATTAGACTCTTTCCTCAGTAGGGAGCCTGCTTCTCTCTCTGCCCCTCACCCTCCAGCTTGTGCTCTCTCTCCCTCAAATAAATAAATAAAATCTAAAAAAAAAATTAATAAGAGTAATGCTCAACTTACAGTGGCATTTCTATTAATGACATAAACTCCAGACTTTAACTCATGGAGCACAGCAAACACTTCTAAACCAAGAGTGTCTCCTTTTCTTTCTAAGATTTGTCTATTAATTCTCCTTTTGGTTTTTAATTATTCAAACCAGAGAACCCTAAACATAAGTATTTTTTGTACAAGTATGTACAAACAATAAGAACACTAAAAAATGAAAAAAAAATTTAAAATACAGCCTTTAGTGTGATATTTATTAGATGATAGGATCATGTTCATTATCAATCTATACATAAATGAATCTTATAAATTAATATAAGTAATGAATGTGAGGTCTACTTCAAGGTAGTAGACCAAATACCCATGTGTGATTCCATTTCTCATAACCCCATTAAATGAGAGAAAATCAATTTAAATAAATGTGTGGGCCTGTAAGCAAAATAATTGCTAAAACACAGAAATGCCATTAATTAAAGGGGTTGTATGCCATTTCTGGAAAGTAGAAAGTGAAAGCATCAGAGTAATGTATAAATCAGATTGAAGAAATCTGTAATTAGAAGAAGAAGAAGAAGAAGAAGGAGAAGAAGAAGGAGAGGAAGAAGGAGGAGGAGGAGGAGGAAGAGGAGGAGGGGGAGGAGGGGGAGGAATTGAACTCTTAGAGAGGATTGTATACTTTTAAACAGAAACTAGAGAACAACATTGGACTCAAATATTACAAAAAACACAAAAAGACTTTTTTGGAGGAACTTCCAGAACATCAGAATAAGCTTTCTAATTCTCCATTCAAAGTTTTCAAATACTGGCAACATTGTCAAAATCAAATGTTTTGGAACTCTGCAAATAACCCCAGCTCACAAAAATTTGAGGAGTATTTTTTTTGTTGTTGTTGTTGTTTGATTGTTTTCCCCCAAAAGACAGCTAAATCTTGGTAAGCATTTACATTTCTTATTACAATTTCCTACTCCCTCACACCATGGTAGACTTAAAAAACAGAACATAAAGACTCCTAACTCGGGGAAACGAACTAGGGGTGGTGGAAGGGGAGGAGGGCGGGTGTTGGAGGGGAATGGGTGACGGGCACTGAGGTGGACACTTGACGGGATGAGCACTGGGTGTTTTTCTGTATGTTGGTAAATTGAACACCAATAAAAGTTAATTAAAAAAAAAACAGCAACTTTACAACAACGATAGCTGTGACAAATCAGGAGGCTAGCTGCCACTGGGAGAGAAAATGGTCTGTGGTCTCTCAAAAATCTCCTCAGAGAATTGTCACTATTCACCTTGCTAGACTATTCCTACAAAAGCTACATTCACAGCACTTGTCTTTGATTTGACTCAGACCTTATTTAGTGACAGTATGTGTCAAAAACAATCAGCAGTAATTGCTTTATACCATGGCTGCCTGAGGTGGCTATATTATATAGTACAAACAAGAGGCTGCCAGAAATCTTAAAAAGAAAATGTCGAGAATGTGAAATCAATAGGTGGTTTTGAAAATATTAACATATTCCTGGGAATCTACAAATTTATGATCATGAACTGGTCTGTGTACATGCCTAGGAAAGTCCCAAGAAGGTCCTAATCTCTTATCTCTGACTGATCTTGAAACTGCATACATAGAAAGTGAAACTAAGAGTATAAAGTACTTGCCATATCATCTAATATTTACCACAACACACATGCAGAAACCCTTATCAAAGGCTGGGAGTCTTAACGGTTCAAGGAATTTTAGAAAAACTGTTAGCCAACCAATGAGCTAATTGGGCATAGATTTCTGAGCTCACTCATGACAGAGAACACAGGCTTATAGAATTAATCCAGGAGAGTCACTGTGCAAACTAGTGGTAATGTCAATGACATGAGGAAATCCTAAGGAGAGGGGAATCTGATTTCAAGTTGCACATTATAGCATTTAAAATGACCAATGTTCTACAAAAATTATGAGAATGGAAACAAACAAAAATGTTTGGCTCCTACACAAAAAGAAAATGATTTCACAGGCATTGTATCCAACGAGCCCAGAATTTGAACTTACTAGATAGGATTTTAAGGGAGCATTATAAATATGTTCAAAGAACAAAAGAAAACCATATGTAAAGAATTAAAAGAAAATATGGTAATGCTGACTCACCAAATGGTGAATATCAAAAAAGAGATATAAAAACTGAAAAATTTCTAAAGTTGAAAATCACAATACTGAAATTAAAAAAAAAAAAAACGGAATTAGCAGCCTCAGCAGCAAATTCAAGGAAAGGAATGAGGAAGGAAAGAAGGAAGGAAGAGAGTAAGGGAAGGAGGGAGGAAAGAAGGAAGGAATGAAGGAAGGAAGAGAGAAAGAAAAAAGGAAGAAGGAAAGAATCAGCCAATTTGTAGATGGGCAATTGATACTATCCAGTATGAAAACTAAGAATGAAGAAAAATGAACAGTGCCTCAGATACCTGTGAAACAAGTATCCTTAAGCTTCATAACAAAACATGACTTAACATGACTAAATTTATTTTTTCATCCTGGGGCCAAAGCCAAATCAATACATTGCCAATGTATTCTAATTGTGGTTTAGGAGAAAATCTGTCATTTGCTTCTTCAAGCTTCTGATGTTTACTTGCATTACTTGGGTGGCATGGATCTAATATCTGTACTGTGTTCATAAATCTTCCTTATCTTCTATCTAATACTTCTCCTGTATCTCTTAAAACACAATTGTCATTAGATTTATGGAACACCTAGATAATGCAGAATGATCTCATTTCCAAGATCATTAGCTTAATTAGCTCATGTGAAATTTCTCTTTTTCCAAGATAATATTTATTGGTTCCAAGGATTTGTCATGAATATCTTCTGAGAGATCATTTTTAAGCCTAACTATTCAAAGAGATGAAAGAAGCAAATTGTTGACAATAATCTGTAGCCAATAAAACTATTTTTCAAAAATAAATAATATAGAAAATTATGAGACTACTATAACAATTACATATCAGCAAATTTGATAGCCTAAAAGAAATGGAAAAGTCATAGAAACATATAACCACAAAGATTGAATCATTAATAGAAAATTAGACAAATTCCTAGTAAAAAGATCAAATCAGTAATCAAAACATCCCAATTAACAAAGTCCAAGACAAGGTATTCATTGTGGAATGAATGGCTTTCACTGGTGAAATATACCAAACATTTAAAGAAAAACTAATGTCAAGAATTCTCAAGAAAGTGGGTATAGAAGGAATGTTCTTCAATTTAATACAAGTCATTTATAACAAGCCCACAGATAACAACACTCAATGATGAAAAGCTGAAAAACTTTCCTCTAAGATCAGGAACAAGACAAGGATGCCCACTCTTATGACTTCGATTCAACATAGTATCAGAAGGCCTCGCCAGAGCAACTAGGCAATCAATCAATCAGTCAATTAAAGGAATAAAAGACATCCTAATTGGAAAAGAAAAAGTAAAACTGTCACTATTTGCAGGTGACATAATATTATATATAGAAAACCCTTAAGACTCCAGAAAAGAGCCTTAGAATTCATCAACAAATTCAGTATATTTTCAGGATAAAATATCAATATATGAAAAACCATTGCATTTCTACACACCAATAACAACTATCAGAGAAATTAAGAAAACAATCCCGTTTACAACTGAGTAAAAAAAAAGAAAGAAAGAAAGAAAAGAAAATAGGAGGGGCCCCGAGTGGCTCAGACAGTTAAGTGTCTGCCTTCGGCTCAGGTCATGATCCCAGAGTCCTGGGAACAAGCCCCATGTCGGGCTCCATGTTCAGCAGGGAGTCTGCTTCTCCCTCTGCCCCTCCCCCATTCATGTCTGCACTCTCTTTCTCCCTCTCTCTGAAATAAATGAAAAAAAAAGTCTTTAAAAAAGAAGAATTTAAGAATATATTTAACCAAGGACTTGAAGGAACTGTACATTGAAAAGTATAAGACATTAATGAAAGAAATTTCAAAAGAACAAATAAATGGAAAGATATTTATGCTCATGGATTGCTCAGATTGCCTCACTACTCCAAAGAATCTATAGATTTAATGCAATCCCTATTAAAACTCCAGGTGTTTTGCTCATTTTTTAATCAGGCTGTTCATTTTTACTGGTAATTTTAGGAGTTCTTTTTCATATTTCATATAACATATTTTTATCAGCAAATATTTTGTCCTAGTCTGTGGCTCCTATCTTCTCATTCATTTGATACTGTCTTTTATAGAACACCAGTTTTTAATTTAAATGAGGTCTAGCTCGTCAATTCTTTGTTTCAGAGATTGATATTGTATCTAAAAAGGCATTCCCATACAAGTTATCCAGAATTTCTCCTATTTTATTTTTATTTTCTGAGTTTTACAATTTTGCATTTTATCTTTAGGTCTGTGATCCATTCTGAGTTAATTGTTTTGAAGGGCCAATATTTGTGCCTAGATTCAGTGTTTTGCATGTAGATATTTAGTTTCAGCACCATTTGTTGAAAAGACTGTTTTTTCCCTTTGTATTGCTATTGGTCCTTTGTTAAAGATCAGTTGCCTATATTTATGTGGGCCTATTTCAGTGTTCTCTATTTTGTTCCTGATTGATTTGTCTGTTTTTCACCTGTACTACACTGTCTTGATTACTGGAGCCTTACAGAATGTCAATGTTAAGTAATGTCAGTCACATGACTTTGCGCAGTTCTTAGTTATTTCAATCATTAGAGTATTTCAGTTCTCTTCACATAGATCATGAACATATATTGTTAGATTTTTATGCTTAAGTATTTCATTTTGGGGAGTGCTAATGCAAATGGTACTGTGTAATTTCCAATTCCAATCATTCATTGCTGGTATACAGGAAAGTGACTGATTTTTTAACATTGGCTTTATATCTTACAGTCTTGCTACAATCACTCATTAGTTTCAGCAGGGATTTTGTTGCTGTTATTGCTGATTGTTCACCCTTTTGGATATTCCATGTAAACCATCATGTGATCTGCAAACAGAGAGTTGTATTTCTCTTAATCTGCATATCTTTTATTTACTTAGTTATTTCATTAACTAAGATTTCTAGGGCAGTACTGGAAAAAATTGTGAGAGAAGATGTCTTTGCCTATTCCTGATTTTTGTGCAAAAGTTTCAAATTTCTTGCCATTAAATACAATGTTAGCTGTAAGGTTGTTTTTTGGTTGGTTACCAAATTGAGGAAGATCTTTATTCCTAGTTTGCTGAGAGTTTTTATCACAAATGGGCATTTTCTAAATCTATTGATGTGATCAATATTTATCCCACAGTCTTGGGATATTCTATTTTGTTTTTTCCTCCCAGTCTTTTAAAGTTTGCTTTTAAGATTTGGTAGTTTCTATTAACAAATCTGTAAGCTCAGAGGTTCATTCTTCACCCATGTCCAATCTACTTAGAAGCCCATTTTCATTCCTGTTACAGTATTTTTAACCCTAGAATTTTTTTTATTCTTTCTTTGAATTTCTATCTTTCTGCTTACATTATCCACCTTTTCTGGCTTATCCAGCCAAAAGACTGTTGGCTTTTTTCATTATGGCTGTTGGTGTATTAATTGGTTAAAAACATTCCTGGTAATAATTCCTACATATCTGACTCTGGCTCTGGTGCTTGTTCAGTCTCTTCAAACTGTGTTTTTACCTGTTATTATACAATTTTTTGTTGAAAAGCCAAATGATGAACTGGATAAAAGAAACTGAAATAAATATGCTTTTAGTAATACGGTATAGGGGAAGGAAAGTATTTGATAGTATTATGATTAAGGCTTAGGCTTGGTGAGTCTGTGTATCTGGTCTGTGAAGTTCACTAGTTCTCAATTTCCTCTCCACCTTATAGGTGGTTTAGGATTCTTGGAGAGACCTATAATTCTGTATTTTTCTTTCCTCACATGCAAGGCTACAGGGATTTGGAGTTGGGTTTTTCTCTTCCCCTGGATAGGTCAGGTTGTGATATAACCATAGCAGGTTAGGTTCTGGTAAATAGTTTCTCCTGAGGGAAGGCACTGTTGGGAAGAGAATGTTCTGGCATATTTAAGTTGGCTAATTTCCCCTGCCCACTGCCAATGCATAAGGGGATTTTTCTTTAATATTCACCATAGGCAATTGGTAGTTTCTGGAGGTAAAATCCCCAAAAGTGTGAGGGCCTCTGTAACACTGGATTGTCCTAAAGTTTTTACCTTAGACTTGTCTACACTCAGCCTCCAGCACAACTACAGTTCATATTTTCCTATTCTGGCTCTAATTCTCGTGGATGTCCCTTCTCATGGTTTCTGCTCCAGGAAACATGATTTTCTGTATCTGATTTTCTGTCTTTCTAGTTTTGGGAGTGGCAGTTTGCTCTATGATTTCACTTCTTTGACAGAGTTGTTGATATTTATATTTGTTCTGCTTCTTACTTTAAGTGTTTTTTAATAAATATTCTCTGTTCCTATTTGATTTGAAAGATGATTACATAAAGAAAAGTATAAAATTATCTTGTTGAGGTATTAGTATAAAAAGATTAGGTGCTATAGCAAAAACAGCACAAATAAGTGGGGTATAATAGACTTATATTGCAGCAAATCTATTGTGTACTATTCAAATTAAGTGAGTATAAATGTGAACTTCACTGTTTTAGGATAAGATGCTAATTGTAATTCCCAGATTGACTTATAAGCAAATAACTTAAAATACATAATAAAAGGGGAAAAAGATTTAAAATGGCATACTGGAAAGTATCCATTTTAATAAAAAGAACAAATAGCAAAATGACAGATGTAAATCCTCTCATATCTATCTATATAAAATGCAAATAGATTAAATATTCTAAACAAAAGTCAGAGATTGGCAGCATAGATTTTTAAAAGAAACCAAAACATTATTCAACTATATGCTGTCTGTTTACATACTATAGATTCAAATATACAGAAAGGGTGAAAATATAATAATAAAAATAATATTTGCCACACAAACAATAACAAAGAGAGGTGGGATGGGCTACATTACTATCAGAAAGAAATAGACTTTGAGACAAAAATTATTTTAAAGACAGAGGGACATTTTATTCATTTATTCATTTAAGATTTCATTTGTTTAATTATGAGACAGAGAAAGAGGCAAAGTCACAAGGAGGGGGAGAAGCAGTCTTCCCATGGGGAGCCTGATGCAGGACTCAATCTCAACGCCAGGATCACGATCTGAGCCAAAGGCAGAAGCTCAACCACTGAGCCACCTAGACATCCCAAAGGGACATTTTATAATGATAAAATACTTAATCCATCAGAAAAATGTTATAATTATAGAAGATGTATGCACCTAACAATAGTCCCCCCAATACATAAGACAAAGGATGACAGAATAATAGATAATTCAATGACAGTTGGAAATTTTATTATCCTATTTAAGAAATGGAGGGAAAACCAGGCAGAATATGAATCAGAAAAGTAGGAGACTTAAATAATATAAAATTACTCTCAACTAACCAACGCATGATACTCCCACCATCATGATCTCATGGGTGATGAAATCAAACACTGAGGCAGATCCCAGTCAAAATATTCAAACTTGGGTATAAAGAAAGAATTTGTACATAAGAAAAAAGGGAAAAAGAAGTAACTAATTCCAGTGGCAAAACGGAGAAAGCTACTTCACTTCCAGATTAAAGCTTTACATAGTCACAATACAGTTGGGAATTCCCATCTGCTTGTATGATTTATAAACACTAATCCTACAGGACAGCTGGCTAGTTGGCACTCTGTTTAAGAAATAGATAAAAATAATTACAGAAAAAATTAGTCAAGTGGTTAAGATCAATTTGTAAGCCAGGTGCATCTTTTCAAATCTATGATCTGCTGTTTAACAGTTACATGGCCTTTGGCAGGTACTGACACTTTCTGGATAGTTTTCCTAATGTAAATATAGGTGACGATAACATGCCAACCTTCTGTGATTTTGATAATATTAAATAAGCTAACCATTTATGAAATGCCTTATATATAGGAGAGCAATGCAAATGTTAGCCATTATTATTAATAATGATATTAACTACCTTTGAAAAATTACCCATTTCCCATTAATAAATATGAATTACCAGTTAAGGATTAGCAGACATCATTGACAGGTAAAGAATCTGAAAGAAAAGGATCAAGATGAAACAACAAAATCTCCAGTCTAAAGCTCTCCCAACTGAGCTATTTCGGTGTACTGGCACAAAATCAGACACACAGATCAATGGAACAGAAGAGAGAACCCAGAAGTGGACCCTGAACTTTATGGTCAACTAATATTCGATAAAGGAGGAAAGACTATCCACTGGAAGAAAGACAGTCTCTTCAATAAATGGTGCTGGGAAAATTGGACATCCACATGCAGAAGAATGGAACTGGACAACTCTCTTGCACGAGACACAAAGATAAACTCAAAATGGATGAAAGATCTAAATGTGAGACAAGATTCCATCAAAGTCCTAGAGGAGAACACAGGCAACACCCTTTTTGAACTCGGCCACAGTAGCTTCTTGCAAGATACATCCACGAAGGCAAAAGAAACAAAAGCAAAAATGAACTATTGGGACTTCATCAAGATAAGAAGCTTTTGCACAGCAAAGGAGACAGTCAACAAAACTAAATGACAACCTACAGAATGGGAGAAGATATTTGCAAATGACATATCAGATAAAGGGCTAGTTTCCAAGATCTATAAAGAACTTATTAAACTCAACACCAAAGAAACAAACAATCCAATCATGAAATGGGCAAAAGACATGAACAGAAATCTCACAGAGGAAGACATAGACATGGCCAGCACGCACATGAGAAAATGCTCTGCATCACTTGCCATCAGGGAAATACAAATCAAAACCACAATGAGATACCACCTCACACCACTGAGAATGGGGAAAATTAACAAGGCAGGAAACCACAAATGCTGGAGAGGATGTGGAGAAAGGGGAACCCTCTTACACTGCTGGTGGGAATGTGAACTGGTGCAGCCACTCTGGAAAACTGTGTGGAGGTTCCTCAAAGAGTTAAAATAGACCTGCCCTACGACCCAGCAATTGCACTGTTGGGGATTTACCCCAAAGATTCAGATACAATGAAACGCCGGGACACCTGTACCCTGATGTTTCTAGCAGCAATGTCCACAATAGCCAAACTGGAAGGAGCCTCGGTGCCCATCGAAAGATGATGGATAAAGAAGATGTGGTTTATGTATACAATGGAATATTCCTCAGCCATTAGAAATGACAAATACCCACCATTTGCTTCAACGTGGATGGAACTGGAGGGTATTATGCTGGGTGAAATAAGTCAATCGGAGAAGGACAAACATTATATGGTCTCATTCATTTGGGGAATATAAATAATAGTGAAAGGGAATATGAGGGGAGAAGTAATGTGTGGGAAATATCAGAAAGGGAGACAGAACATAAAGACTCCTAACTCTGGGAAATGAACTAGGGGTGGTGGAAAGGGAGGAGGGCAGGAGGTGGGGGTGAATGGGTGACGGGCACTGAGGGGGACACTTGACAGGATGAGCACTGGGTGTTATTCTGTATGTTGGTTAATTGAACACCAATAAAAATAAATTTATTAAAAAAAGGCTAAATTTAAGGAAAATATAAAAAAAACAAAATAACTAATCTAAATATAATGCATACAAAATTAGGACAAAGAAAATACCTTAAAAAAGGCATTTCATTTAGTATTTTAGAAATATTTAGGATAAAAAAGGAAAAAAAGAGAAGTCAGTTATGCATAAGATAAATCAGGAATAAGAAAGTTTATTTAATTAAAATGTGATTTCTGGCATTTTTCATCCATAGAGTACTATGTAATAAAATACAAATACATGAAGGTTGAATATATGATATAAAAGATACAATTAAGGAAGTGACCCAAATGTATAAAAAATCATAATAAAAGGGTTACATAACATTGAGGAGTCAGAAAATTCAACATTTGTCTAAAAATTCTAGAAGATGAGGACAATTCCAGAAGAAAATCAGTAGAAAAGAATCAAATTATTTTAAATTTCACTTGTTAAATAACATACACAAAAATAATAAGTATTAAAAACAATAAGTATTTCAAGTAAGAGAAAATAAACATACCTTACCAGATGTCACAGCATGAAAAAGTTCCAGTAATTAAAAATGTATGCTTTTGGTTTAAGGGATAGAAAAATGCATTAATGGTCTAGACAGAAAAGCAGGTATAAATGATAATGCAGCCTATGGTAAAGATAATATTAAATTAGTTATTGTATGATAATTGGCTAAACATATATATTTACATATATATACTTGGCATAACATATATGTGTATGTGTGTGTGTATAAATCATCTATATATCTATATATATTTCTCTATATATATGTATATATATTCATTTAGAGTTTGACTTTATAACAAATACATGCCCAAACATATGCATAAAAATTATGGTGGATTGGTATGCCTGGATGGCTCAGTCAGTTAGGTGTCTGCCTTCAGAGACACTCCCAGAGTCCTGGGATCACGTCCAGCATCAAGGTCCTTGATCGGCAGGAAACCTGCTTCATTCTCTGCCTGCTGCTCCCCCTTGCTTATGCTCTCTCTGACAAAAATAAAATCTTAAACAACTATATGGTGGATTTATGGGGCAACTGGGGGATCAGTCAGTTAAATATCTGCCTTGCAGGCAGATCATGATGATCCAAGGGTCCTAGGAGGTCTTTCTCCCTCTCACTCTGCTCCCCCACTCATACTCTCCCTGTTTTCACTCACTCATGCTCTACTTCTTGCTGTCTCAAATAAATAAATCTTAAAAAAATTATGGTGGATTTAAAGTATACACACTTTCAAAAACTATATACTATTGGAAGAAAATATGAAGAATTAAAAAAATTGGTTTATGGCTATAAGTGTACTAAACATGTTATAACCCAAAGCCATAAAGGCAAATATTGTTATATAATTCTAAATAAATATTTAAAATGGTGCATAGCTAAAGACACTAGAATTAAAATTTAAGAAGAAAAGAAGGAAGGAAGGAAGATAGGAAAGTAAGAAAGTGGGATCCCTGGGTGGCGCAGCGCTTTGGCGCCTGCCTTTGGCCCAGGGCGCGATCCTGGAGACCCGGGATCGAATACCACGTCAGGCTCCCGGTGCATGGAGCCTGCTTCTCCCTCTGCCTATGTCTCTGCCTCTCTCTCTCTCTCTCTCTCTCTCTCTCTCTCTCTGTATGACTGTCATAAATAAATAATAAAAAAAATTAAAAAAAAAAAAAAGGAAAGTAAGAAAGTTGGAAGTCAGGAAGGCAAGGAGGAGGCTGAGAGGGAGAGAGGAAGGAAGGAAGGCAAAGAGATAGACCAGGGGTTGAGGAGGAGGATGAACAGCATTACCAGTAGCAAAACAGAGGAGCAATTACTAGATTTATTTAGTGCCTATTAAGGGCCGCAAGAATTATGACAGATACTTGATGTACACCATCTTTAATTCTAAAAATAAAAAAGAAATTGGTATTATAAATACTATCTGCATTTTAAAGAGAAGGAAATGAAGGAGTATTATAAAAAATGTGAATTCACTTGAAATGTATGTATATAATCATCACAGGCACATTTTACAAAGATATATACATTATCTGATAATTACATTTCCAGATGGCTAAAGCATTCAATAGCTAATGTCCATTGTCTTACATACATACTCTTGTCACCAAATACTCACCACTAGGTTATCGATTAGTGGGTTTGTATGACACAGGAAAGATTCAATAACCATGTGCCTATTTTCTGAATAAATTCCTACTTTAACAACTTTATTATTGCTTGACTGCCACAAATTTTTGGAACATCATGAAGATTTTTCCAATTAAATTGTAGATCATTGTGTCAGTATGCTTCAAGAATTTTCAGCCATATCCCCACATGTAAGCATTTGTGTACATGTATGCACACACACACACACACACACCTTCACACACAAATACACAGAGGTTCTTCATTTTAATAAAATACATAATTATTTTATTTTACAAATGTCCTCATCTAAAGGTAATAAATAAAATAGCACATAAAAAATCAAAGGATTTTCATATCCATAGATGTGGATAATTGATTTTATGATGGCCACCAATAAATAATACCTTTGGTATCTATACACTTGGGTAGTCCCAAGTGATGTGATTTGGTCAATGTGATATCAGTAAAGGTAAGGCAAATAGACCTGTAATATGGTCTTTGTAGACTGGTGGCTTCTGAATTGAAGTCCTGGGGGGGAAAAATGGATGAAAATATTGGGAAGAAAGGCCCAGTCATTTCAGCTATTCTGGTTGTGTCAAGTGCCCAGCTGACACATAAGGGAAATGCAGTTCCAGAGTGAGCCCAAATAAGATCACCTGGAAAACCATTCGGTCAACCAATAGAATTGTGATAAATTATACATTGTTCTTAAATCACTAAATGTTAGGATGTTACGCAACAACAAATAATTGAGGCACTTATTATCTGTTATTTACTCCATTACTTGTTAGTTGGGAAATGTTGGGCAAGGCTCTTAAAATCTCTGAGATTTTCCCTCATCAATAAAAGCAGAATAATAATTACAGCCAACACATGCATGGAGATTATTTTTCACCCTCATCTCATTTTATCCTTATAGCAACTCTATAAACAGCGCAGTTATTGTCTCTGTTTCTTGGAAGAGGAAATGATGAGAGGTAAACAAATATGCCCAAAGTTACACATCTATTAAAAAGTGGCTTTAGAGTCTATGCTTTCAATTTTTATTTGTTAAAGCCAAGTTTGTTGCAACTCTTTAAACAAGAAGTATGCTTGCTCTCTCTCCTTCTCCTCCCCCTTTTTTTTTCATAATCATCCTGCTTACATATAAGGTTTGATATATACAACCATTAAATTTTAAGTGTGACCAATAGTTCTTTTTGGTCAGTTGTGGTACTTGTCTCACTAGCCATCTATATTCTGTGGTTTTGCTAGAGGAAACACTCCTGTAAAATCCTACATTGCTCTATTGTACTCTGGAGAGCAGTCCATTTGCTTCTGCTGGTTTATACATAACAATCTCTGCTCAGGAACCTAAAAGGACATAAATCTAGAACTACAGATCCATGTTTGTCAGTGCCATATAATATAGCTCCTGTTCAGTAATTATGTATGATAAACATCCTGATTATAATACATCTCATCCACTAAGGTGGTCTGCTAACACACATAATATGGTTTACTGACATAACTAGGCTATACACAGCTTTTTAATGTGCTATTTCCTGAACAGAGAGACTTCTTTTAATCTTTTTTGAGATTGTTCAAATGATGGTGCCTTGCATACTGAGTGTGCTATTTACATTCAATTAAAATTTGAGGCCTCAACCTCTCCAAACTAATTTGCTCCAAATAAGTTGGCTTTCATTTCAGTGGTCCATTAAGGGACAATATTTTTTAGGCTCTACAGATTTATTATTGACAAATTATGAAAATTGTACTTCTAAATAATTTTACTTCTAGATGTTCTCTAAGTAGTCTTTACCCACATGTTCCAGTGAGCAATATTTGTTCATCAGGGTATGCTAAATCAGGCTTTATAAAAGTGAACAATATGAATTCACATTCAACAGAAGTGAATATAATGTTGGTTATCTATACCATTGAAACAAGACTCGAGCTAGGTAAGAAGACCCTACCCACTCTACGTATTTGACAAGTAAGAAAATATTTTAATATGTCAGAGAAAACTGATGAGTCATAATACTACACGGTTGTATGAAATTTATGAAACAGGAATAAAGCACCTCTTCCTTGTACTGATTTTAGAAATAATGTTAAATCCAAGAAAGTGATTCATATGTATTCTTTTAAAAGAATTTGGAATCCCAGGAATATAAAGCCTTTAAGATGCTGCAGTCTCTAGTTATGACTGTTATAGCACACCTGGATTTTTAATAAAAGTGCCAGAAAAATCTTATAATTTTGAGCTAGATATTTGAACTTGAAACGAATAATAGTTTCTACTGGGAAAACTGAAAACTCAAAGTCTATGTAATGAGATTTAAGCAAATATTACATGCAAGCTCTTGTCCTCCTTTTTCCTGTTCTCTTTTACTCTCTAGGAGATAATTCTATATGCATGCAAAAGAAACCTGACATGTTTCCTTAGAGGATTTCCAGAGAATTTGCATTCTGATATGCTCTTCTTTTGCCAAGAAAGACTTAGCACATCCACTTTAGTCTATATAAGTTCCCTAACACCAGAGGAAGAAAAGAAAAATAAACATTAGAAAAATAAATGTTTATTAAAGAGGGCATATGATGTGATGAGCACTGGATGTTATACACTATATGTTGGTAAGTTGAATTTAAATTAAATAAAAAATAATTTTAAAAATAAAAATAAATATGGTTCTGAAATAA
Organism: Vulpes vulpes; assembly: GCF_048418805.1. Taxonomy (NCBI): domain Eukaryota; kingdom Metazoa; phylum Chordata; class Mammalia; order Carnivora; family Canidae; genus Vulpes; species Vulpes vulpes. The sequence goes on from NC_132781.1 coordinate 67,399,405, forward strand.
TATTCACATGACCCTGTTTTCCTGCTCTAAAAATGTTTCCTTACAAATGTATCTTAAGATAAGTCTATTTAACTATGAATCTATTCTTCAACATCTCCAAATTACTATTATCTAAATAATATATTTCCTTTTAGTTTTTCATGTGTCAAGAACATGAAGAGTTATTCTATAAGCTATGTGTATTTATTATCAGTACATTATAAAAAATACACTTTTAAGTATATTTTAAAAACTTTTTTCAGAAATTTGTCTGATAAATCATCTTACCTACATTTTTGTTAACAAATATATGTTCATGATTATATACTAAGAGAAAGTTAAACAAATGAATAAACATATAAAGTATATGGATATATGAATAAATGAATATATATAAATGTTTATACATACATATGTACAGATGCATCTATGTGTGTGTAGATATTATGTTCTTTATTGTGCCTTTGTTTAAAAGTATCATATAAAAATCCATGGAGGAAAAAATTATTGTTGGCTAATATTTCAAAGAAAGAAAGGAAATAATCTCTAGATACCTTTTGTAATAATTAGATTATTTCACATTTCTCACGGAGAATTGGTAGTAGAAAAGTGCACACATTCACATATATTTTTTTTCCATTGATCGTTCCCCATTTTTGTTCCCATTCTTTGGAATGATTTAACTATCTTATGCTGACTTAACTATCTTTTGCTGGTTTATCCTCCATAGATCCTGCTTTAAGACAATCTTTACCTTATATTACTTTCTATTCATTTGCTTATTCACTCATCTCTTCAACAGACCCTGAATATTCCTGAAAATATATCATATACACTCTTATCCATTTGTTCTACAATAGAGAGTCTATATAGTTAATCATTGTCAAATCTTGCTTTCCTCTCCTCCCAGGAGATTGTAGGTTGAGTAAACTTGTTGGCCAAGATGAAGAGACTGAAAGTGAGCCTACTGTGGGAAATCTTAAGGTACCTTCAGGTGGAGAATGGAGGTTAAACAACTTCTGAATCTTTTCCATCTTCTATCTGGCCTCTGCCTCAATCTATAAATCTGTTTCTCCCTATATGCATAAAATACATACATCTATCTGATAACCATGGGAAAACAATACTGGTGTATCTTTTTTGACTAATCTTGAATTTATCATAAATTGTGTTTTAAGTGTCCTACTTTATGTGTATAGTTAACATTAAGACTTCTTACTGAAATAGTCATGATTGAAACCAATGATTGGTAAATAAACTGCTGGAAGTACACAAAAATAAAAAGCTTTTGTGCAGCAAAGGAAACCATCAACAAACTAATCCATTTAGTTTGTAAGCCTTCTATGTCTTTTCTCATAATTCAAATCTACTTATCTGTTTATAATCCTATCTTGATATGGATGTTTTATTAGGTTTATCTTCTATGAAATACCATTTGTATAATTTAGTTAGCTATAATCAATGCTCAACTAAGCTACATGATTATTGGCCCCATAAATTCTTTCATAATTTACTACAGGAAATTCCCCAATAGCACTTATTAATCACAAAATTTTGATAGTCAGTTTTAATGCTCTCCATTGACATTTTTCTATTGTATTCCACTATTTTTATTTTACCTCTTTTCATCCCTTACTTTCTCTTATTATTGTCCTTCCTTCTACTGGAACCTGTAAAACCTTTGACTTTACCTATTTTTTTCTGATCCAACCTCCTCCACATAACATGCTTATCATCTGAATTCACTTTAATTTTTTTATATATGGAAATCTATGAAAGAGTACGTCAACTAATCTCTTGATAGGATTTGAAACATCTTCCATCCATGATGATCTACTTGCCTGATTCCTATTTTTAATAATATAAAAAATAAAATCATCATCATGACAAACCAGATAAACCTTTGCTTTCTCTCTGATGTTGCCTGGCATTGGCAAAGAAAGTCACTAAACCATGATATTTAGAACAAATTCATATTACTTAGGTTCAATTATGTTTTAGCCTGCCTGGCATACCATCTCTAGTTTATTACTGTACTTAGAAGAGTAGTTAAGATCTTTCAAGATGTCTTTATAAAACCTCCCAACAAACAAAAGTACAGAATCAGATGGTTTTGCTGGTGAATTCTATCAAACATTTATAGAACCAATACCAATCTTTCTTTATTCCTTCAAAAAGTAGAATTTGGGGAGGAAACACTTAGAAACTCATTTTACAAGCCCAGCCTTACCCTGATACCAAAACCAGACAAGTACTATATGAGGAAATTACAAATCAGTATCCCTGATTAACAAAGATTTAAAAAAAAATCACCCTCAACAAATTATCAGTAAATTCAATTCAACAATACATTAAAAGGATCATATATCATGATCAAATGGAAATTATCCAGAGATACAAGGATGGTTTAACAACCAAAAATTAAACCGTGTCAAACCCCACATTAAAATTGAAGGACAAAAATCAGAAAGATAAAGAAAAAAATTAAAAATAATAAAATATCTAGGAATAAATGTAACCAAGGGTGTAAAAGATCTATACTCTGAATACTCTAAGACATTAGTGAAAGAAATTGCAAAAGATACACAAAAAATAAGGTATTCACTGCTCACGGATTGAAAGAATTAAATCCGTTAAAATTTAACGGATGTTAAAATGTTCATACTATCCAAAGCAATCTACATATTCAATATCATCTTAATAAAAAAAAATAAAGAAAAGAAAGAAAAAAATCATCTTAATCAAAATTCTAAGGGCATTTTTTTCACAGAACTAAAATAATTCTAAAATTTATATGGAATCAAAAAAGACTCTGAACAGCCAAACAATTGTGAAAAGAATGAAGTCAGAGGCATCACACTTCTTGATTTCAAACTCCATTATAAACCTATAGCAATCAAAACAATATGGTATTGGTATAAAAACAGACACACAGATCAATACAAGAAATATCACATAAATAACTCCCCACATATATGATTTATTAACTCATGACAAAAGATCCAGAAAACTATAATTGGGAAAGGGCATTTTCTTTAATAAATTTTGCTGTCACCTGGACAGTTACATGTAAATTTATGAAACTGGACCACTGTCTTATACCATACACAACTATTAACTCAAAATGGATCAAAGACTTGAATGCAAGATCTGAACCATATAACTCCTAAAGAAAATACAGGCTATAAGCTTCTTCATATCAGTTTTGGTGATAATTTTTTGAATTTGACACCAAAAGCAAAGGCAACAAAAACTAAAATGAACAAATGGTACTACATCAAACTAAAAAGCATCTCACAGTAAAGGAAATCATCAATAAAATGAAAAGGCTACCTACCAAATGGGAGAAAATCTTTGCAAATCATATATCTGATAAGTTTTTAATAGCCAAAAATATAAAGAATTCATAAAACAAGAGAAAAATAACCACATTTAAAAAAAAAACCACATTAAAAATGGGCAGAGTAACTAAATAGATATTTTTTTCCAAAGAATTCATACAGATGGGCAATTGGTACATGAAAAGATCCTTAACATAACTAATAATCAGAGAAATTTTCATCAAAAACTCACACCTATTAGAATGGCCATTATAAAAAAGACAAGAAATAAAAAGTGTTGGCAAGGATGGAGAGAAAAGGGAACATTTGTACACTGTTACTATGAATGTAAATTACCTCATCACTATAGGAAATAGTATGGAGGTTCTTTAAAAAATTACAAATAGAACTCCATATGATACAGCAATTTTACTTCTGGGTACTTATATGAAGAAAATAAAAACCGCAACTTGAAAAGATATATTTACCCCTGTGTTCATTGCAGGGGTAAATATATATTTACAATAGTCAAGTTATAAAATTACCTGAATACCCATTAATGGAATATTACTCAGGCATAAAAAAGAAGGAAATCTTGCCAATTGTGACAATATGGATGGAACTTGAAAACATACAAAGTGAGACAAATCAGAGAAAGATTAATATTGTATGATCTTACTTATATGTGGAATCTAAAATAGATGAAAAAACAAACCAGAAACCCAAGCTCATGATCACAGAGAAGAAATTGGTGGTTTCCAGAGGCAACTAGTTGGGTGTAAGTGAAATGGGTGGATGTGATCAAAAAAGTACAAATTTCCAATCATAAAATACATAATACATAATGGGAAAGCAATATACAGCTTGTTGACTATAGTAAATGATGCTGTATTGTATATTTCAAAGTTGCTAAGAAGAATATACCTTAAATATTCTCATTAAAAGTATTAGAATTATATTTTATTATTAAAATATATGAAAATCTTATAAACCTCCATCTCTGGTTACCCTGCATCATACTTTGTGCCCTATTTTAAGAAAGTTGAATTACTCAAATTATCTTTCTCTGCCTCAACAAATTTCTATCATTTATAAACAACCATTCACTTTTCTTTGCACCTATCTCTAAATGACCTCTATATATAGCAAAATAATATACCTCTTTTGGAAAGAATAAGCACATTTGCTTTTGTTGTCAATTCCAAGAACCCTCCATATCCTGGGATTAGGTTTGCTTGTGTGTGGGGATTGTTGATAGATTTGATGTTATAAAGCTAAAATTCTGAATTAAAAAGCCCCAAAGATAGCACTAACTCACAGATATTTCTGATTTTAAGTATAGCCTTTTTGAGAGAGACAAATATGAAGGGTAAATTATCTCATGAGTGATGAAAGTTACCTTTTCAGAAACTTGGGATTGTGGGATATGATTGCATAACTGTCCAGGACATAAGGCTCTATCCTAAGCAGTATCTTGAAGAAGACAATAAATGTACATGAATGTCTCAGAGATTAAACAGTAGGAGGTATAGCCTTTCTAGACCTATTCAAATTGGATTGGATAAATCCCAAATAAATTCAAATTAGATTATCCTGTCATGAAGTTAATATTGGCAAGGCCTCTGCTCCTTGGACCACTATACTGGGGAGGTGGGCTCTAAAATATACATATGGAATATCTATAGAGCTATGGGATCATCAGTTCTATGTGATAGAAGTAAAATTTATTTATCAAATATACCAGAAGTAAAAGATTGAATTTTTGATGTTTAAAAAAGATGTTAACTCTATAACCTTTTTGGTAAAGAATCTCAAGTAACTAAGATACTTTGGCTCCACCCATGATAACTTATATCAAAATATATCAGAATTCTTTGAACTCTCATTTCTCCTTATATTCTTTGCACTCCCTTCTTTAAGATTACACACAGAACTATACTTCCAAGGACCTGATTTGTTTGTTTCTAGTTACTTTAATTCTCCCAGAATATCTTTGAAAATATATTTACATATCCTTTTTCTATTCCTAACCTCAATTTTCTGCATTTAAAAAATATTCTTAAGAGCCAAAAAAATTGTGTAACATACTTTACATCATCTTTTCCTTTGTCATATTCTTCAGTATATTTTTGAGACAAAATCTATTGTAGTCACTCATACTACGATTCTAACATGAGCCTAGGAGTATTTGAAGTTTTCAATAAACTTTAAAAATGTGCATTAAGAAATGTAAACATATCAAAACAAAGAAAAAGTCTTATATAATTCATTTTCCATTATCCATGACCTAATATTCTAAATTGATGTAAGATCAATGAGTAATATTACCACTGGAAACTAAAGAAAATTAAATGATCTATCTACCCTTAAATAGGGACATTGAAAGCCCAATAGCCAAACATACTACCCAAAGGAGAATCCTCATACATTTAAGTGAAATGCTAGGGACACCTGGGTGGCTCAGCGGTGAGCATCTGCCTTTGGCTCAGGGCATGATCCTGGAGACCCGGGATCAAGTCCCACATTGGGCTCCCTGCATGGAGCCTGCTTCTCCCTCTGCCTGTGTCTCTGACACACTCTCTCTCTCTCCCTCTCTCTCTCTCTGTCTCTCATGAATAAATAAATAAAATCTTAAAAAATATATTTAAGTGAAATGCTAATGATAAAGTTTGGATGAATGCATTTGGGATGTCTTCATATTATTGCTTTTAATTTATTTATACCAACCTTAGTATATTAGTTCTGCAGAGAAGCATAACCAACAGAATATCCATAATGATTTATTGTATGTAAATATTTATCACAAGGTATTGGCTCACATGATTATGGAAACTAAGAAGTCCTATTATCTATCTTCTGCATATGGAAGACCCAGGAACACCAGTGACATAATTTGAGGGTCTGAGAATCAGAGAACCAGTGGTGTCAATTCTGGCACAGGTTTGAAGCCTGAGAATCAGGAGTGTGGAGAACAAGAGAAGATTGATGTTCCACTTCAAATAGGCAGAGAGTGAATTCAAACTTATTTGAACTTTTTGTTATATTCAGGTCTTCAATTAAGTGAATAATGCCTACTCACATTGAGGGGTCCATCTGCTTTACTGAGTTCACCAATTCAAATTCTAATCTTTTCCATACTTACTCAGAAATAGTGTCTAATCAATCTAGGCATCCTGTGGTCCACTCAAGTTGACACATCATAAAATTAACCTTCATATTCAAATGCCTTCTTTCAAGCCCTAAAGATTAGTTCAGTGTCCAAAACATTTCATTTCAATTTTTAGTAATACTGATTTTTCTTCAGCGTTTTTTATTATTCAGTCTAACTTTTCTTAATTCTCTAATGCCTGACACTATTTCTCTCTTCACTCTTCTGAGAATTTAGGGTCAATTTTTTCAGGAAGCTGATTAGCTTCCACCTGTTTTTCAAAATGTCTGTAAAAAGTATCCTATTCTATTCCTTTGGCTTTTGTTGAAGCGTATTAGTCTTCTAGGGCTACAGTAAGAAAATTACCACATTTTCTTTAAGGAAGAGACTTTCCTTGCCTCTTCGAGCTTCTGGTGGCCCCAAGTCTTCCTTGGTTCATAGCTGCATAACTCTAATTACTTCCCCTATTTTCCCCTGCCTTTCCTCCCTATGTGTCTCCTCTGTGTGTCTCAGAATATCATCCTCCTTATAAGAATGCATCACTGAATTTAAAGCTCTACTCAATCTAGTATGATCTTAACTAATGACATCTGCAAATACTCTATTTCTAAATAATGTCACATTCATAGCTACCAGATATTAGGACTTGAACATATCTTTTTGGGGTGCACAATTCAATCCAGTGAATTCAGGTGGAGTTTCCCAGAAAAAGAGTCTGCGATACAGTTAGGAAGTTAATGGAGAGTGTTCTGAATCAAAACGGTGGGGGGAGAAAAAATGGTGGGGAGAGAAGGAAGTAGAAATGGGCAAAGAGACTTAACTGTGATGAAGTTACAGCAGTGACCTCAGTCACTTGGGAAACTCTAGAAGGGGATAGTCCTACAGAATTATGTTGCATTATAGCAAAATTACCAGGTCCTCAAATATCCTGATGAAACAATCATTGGATATGCGTCATCCTTGGGGATGACATTATACACTGAGTAAGGGAGTTCTCTACAAGCATATACAATTTCCAAAAAAAACTTCAGGTGACAACTATCAGCCAGCAACACACCCAGCACCTAGGGAAATGAGTGCTTCAGTTCTGAAACAATTATGGGCAGAACTTATAGGGTAATCCAGTGAATTCCACCCTATGCCACTGAATCCACATTGTTTTCTAACATAAGTTCTGGACTGAGCTAACCTAAGATTCTGGTGGGCCTCTTTATCAGGAGAATTTGTATGATTTGTGAATAAACTATATGCCACTATGTCTGATCTTGAAGCTACAAGTGATCCATGCCATTTCCCCTCTCTACTACTCAATATAGATTCCACTCATTCTTAGCAAGCCCCTCTGCTGGTCTGGATGGCCTGTCATTTAAGGTTATATAGATTCTCATTTCTAAGAAGTTTGAGCCCTTAGTCACGTACCATTTCCTTTTCTTATCCAAACTGGGCAAGGAAATACTAATACTAAAACATGCTTAGGTGAATCACTCAGGTATCAAATTCATCCCTCTTCTATTTTCTAAAAGTAGCTCTACCTCCAAGTGAGATGACAGCTACCCTGCTAGGATGGTGATACTTCCTCTTTGCCTACTGATATCCTAGCACAATAAGCCCAGGATACCTGCACAATATGAAAGTTGAAGTTTAATGGGATTCTAGATATATGCCCTGAGGAAAATATCCCCATTCTGGGCACTAGAGGAGCAGGCATAGAGAGCTCGATGGGTCAGAATAAGTCATTGAAAGTGATGTAGGTGGAGCCATTCCTATTTCCATACTTTTGTTCCCAGACCTAACGCACATAATGATCCTGTGTATGTATGTGTACACATAAACTACATCTCTAAGGATAGTAAGATCACCCTTGTAGGTTAATATCTCCAAGCTGTTTCCTTTACACATCTTCAAAAGTGTTTCCACCATGCTGGTAGTTTTCTTGGCAGTATAGTATGCAATAAAATGAGGGGATCCAATAGTTATTTGGTAGTTGCAACACTTATTTTTTACTCTCCAATGAGACCTTGGGTCTGGTACAATGTTCTATAGGATCAAATATACACACTAAGCCCTTAGATAGCGATGTTAATAGAAGACCTGGGGGAAGGAAATGCAAACTCATGCTTGGAATATGCATTGATTCTAGTTAAGCTGAATTGCTGCCCATCTAGGATAAGAGGAGTCTACTTTAACAGTACTGAATATACCTTTTGCCAGCCCTGGCCTGAAATGATGCCTAACACTGCTTCTTAGGGATGCTGGTACCCCTCTCACCAAGACATTCCTCATGTCTTCGCTAAATGAATGCTCTTGAAGCCATCTTAGAGAATATGTTCATCAAGTTTTTCAGAATTATAGCATTATATAATGTAACCACTTTAACATGTATGCTTTACATTTTTATTACTTTAAACAACATCTGTAAAGGTAGCACTATCACTTATGTGATTTGTTACGGGCCATCTTTTTCTTCAAGCTTCTGAGAACCAATACTAGAGCATTATCCAGATGCTTTACAGGAAGGTGTCCTCTTATCCATTTCCATTTACCATTTCCTTATCCATAATGTAACATGGATGAAGTGCCATCCCAACTCAGAATAATCCAATCTTACATCCCAGTCTCCTTGACCTAGAACATCAAGATTATGTTTCATAAATACTGTCTTGATTCTAGCTGATAAATATTGACCAGGTCTTGCAGGTTTTTTAGTAGATCAGGACATTTCTGGTTCAAATGTGTTGTGATTTAGTTATTATTATAGTGGTCATCAGAAGAGAGAAGGAAATCCTCAAGGTTGGAGTGTGTTATTTTATAAGGCAGACATTGTAATGTCTTCACTTAAGTGGGAAGTATTAGCTTAATAGAAGAGAGGACAATTTCTGCAGATTCAAAGTTCTAGGAATCTAGGAATCCAAAAATCAGGTATTCCCATACCATGTGTTAAGATCCCACTTCCTCCCAATCTGGACCCTGACTTTGCTGGCAGTCCAGCCATGATCTAAGAATCAACCTTCAAAGAACTGGAGAAGACTGAGAAGCAACTGAAATGTAAAGCTATGTGTTAGAAGTACTCACGAGTGCTGTGCTCTCAAGATCATCTTATTATCAGTAGAAGAATAAAAAAAATAAGATCTAGCAGTCAAAGGAAGCTCTCAGTGGTTCTCACAAGGAGCTCTGGATCTGACATGGTTTTGCAGAGTTGCTTTCATTGGAACAGGAGCAATGCTTCAACAACCTGATTAATCAGCCATTTTACAAGAACTATCCCTGGTGTGGAAGACCTGAGGAAGATGCCTCTCTTCCATTCAGGAACAGCTATTCTGGGGAATCTCATTTGGAAATATCCAGCTGCCAATAGTACCAACAAATGAATGAGTGAGTGCTAGATGTTGAGGGAGGTGGGAACAGAGTCTGAGCAGCATACTACATTATCTACAATGGCTTTTGTAATTCTTGTTAATTTGTTTTAGGGTATAATTCCTATGATTAAGTTTTACATAAGTAAAACATATAAGAAGAAATACAATATTAGAAAAACTTTTACATCTTTAATGAAACTAATTTGGCTGTATATTAACAAAATTCACAATAATTGGAAATTGCTTTTTTTTGAGATTATGTTTATTTATTTAATAGAGTGAGAGAGAGCACAAGCAGAGGGAGTGGCAGGCAGAGGGAGTAAAAGGCTTACCCTTGAGCAGGGAGCCTGATGAGGGGTTCGATCCCAGGACCCTGAGATCATGACCTGAGTTGAAAGCAAATGCTTTAACCGACTGAGCCACCCAGATGCCCCAGCTTATTGTTTCTTGACAAGTACATGAAGCTAACTTAAATAGAATAAAACATATACAATCTATCTCATGAGAAAAGAGAAGAAAAATTGCTCAAAGAAATGATTTCCTTGAAATAATACTGTATATTTATATACATTGTAAACATATACATATGCATATATTACATACACAATATGCATATAATATTATATATATGCCCTTGTATTATATATTATATAATATGTAAGATAGATAATATCGTTTATTATATATATTATAACAAGATTTATAGTAAACAATATTTGCTAATTGCTCTCTTAAAGTATGCCTTTAAAGATTTAGAATGTCATGAATGAAGTGCCATCCCAACATAGAATAGTTCTAGTTTCTCAAGGCACATATTCATTTATTTTCATTTGAAATATTTTCCCTTGATCTCGTTAGCACTCCAGCCACGTCATTTTGACTGTTGCAGAAAAACAAACAAACTTACAGATACAGCCATCTGTTGACTATTTTTCTGAGGACTTTCTCATTCTTGTTAGAAAAAAAAAGGCCACAAAAACTAATTTCATTTCAACTGACACATGCAACATGATAATACTAATACTAGACACAATAAAACTGGACTTTAGAGGTAGTCCAAACTGCCCAAATTTGGAAGGTGTATGGTAAGGCAAAAGTTGGGCCAGGAATTTTCACTGGAATAACATTTTGATTACTCATTCTTGTCAACTGATAGTTTACTCCAGATCCTGAACTGGATTTGAACTCTGGAAAACATATCACATTCCTTACTGCTAGAGAGCTATGAAAAATTAAAGGTTTGTCTCATTATATGGCAATTAAAATATGAGAACAAATCACACTGTATCATTAATATCAAGAGAGACAAATATAATGCATTTTAAATGTATGTTAAAGTTAGAATTATTTATTTTATATATATTTATTATATATATTATTTATTCTATTTTATTATTATATATTTTATTATATATATTATTTATTATATATTTATTATATATTATTTATTCTATTTATCATATATATTATTTATTCTATTTTATTATTAAAATATATGAAAATCTTATAAACTAAATTTCTACATAAAGATAATTATGTCAATAATAAAATGTCTGTTGTTAATTTAATTAAAAAGTAGTATTTTCCTTGTATGACAAAGAAATACAAATAAATGACGACTTAGAAATGAAGAGTGAGTTAGAGAAAAAAAAACCTAATATTTTATACCTTTTAAATTTTATGATTTAAGCTTGAAAATAGTTATATGATCTATACAGCATTCTAATAATGGAAGCTAGTATTTGATATTCAGGGGAAGCAAATCAACTTGAATATGATTGCCTCCTTAACACAATCTCTTCATAATTTTTACTTTGAAAAGACAAAATTATGGAAATAAAGAACAAATTAGGGCAGCTCTGGTGGCTCAGCGGTATAGCGCCGCCTTCAGCCCAGGGTGCGATCCCGGATCTCCCGGATCCAGTCCAGCGTCAGGCTTCTTGCACGGAGCCTGCTTCTCCCTCTGCCTGTGTCTCTGCCTCTCTCTCTGTGTGTGTGACTGTCATAAATAAATAAAAAAAATTTTAAAAAATATTTTAAAAAAAGGAACAATTTAGTGGTTGTAAAGCATTAGCAATGTTGGCAGGTGGAAAAGGGAAGGATGTAGTTACAAATGACCAACATCAAGTATCCTTGTAGTGATGGAATTTTTCTTTATCTTCAATATCTTTCTAAGTTATACTATGTGCATCACAAGCATAGCTATCATCTGTCACCACACAACACTATTACAATACCATTGACTATGTTCTCTATGCTGTGCCTTTTATTCCTGTAACTTATTCATAAGATATATATGATATTACATGAATCTCTGTAAAAGACAATTAAGTGTTTAACAATAACAATGTAGTATGCAGTTTATGTATATGTACAAATGAAATATATGACAGTGATAGAATAAAGCTTTAAGGAAAGATGTGGAAATTCATTACTGTAAGGTTTTTATATTATACATAAAATGATATAGAAAAAATGGATAATCTGAATAGGTCTCTTGTATTTTAAAAAATTCAGTAGTAGGTTAAAAGTTTTTCAGAAAGAAAGCTCAAGGTCCAGATGGTTTCACAAGTGAATTCAACCAAGAATTTCCTCAAAACCCCCTTTTGAATATTAAAGGTGAGGGAATATATCCCAGATCATTCTGTAAAGCCAGAATAACAATAATACTAAAACCAAAGACATTACTAAGATAGAAAAGTACACACCAATATTCCTTATGAAAATAGTTGTTAAAATTTGTAAGAAAATTTTAGCACATTAAATACAGCAATATATAAAAAGCATAGGATATCCTGACAAACTAAGACTTATCTTGGGAATATGAAGCTAGTTTAATATTAAAAAAATTAACTGGTGTGATTTCACTTATATGAGGTATCTAAAATAGCTGAAGTCATAGAGAACAGAATGGTGGTTGCCAAGGTCTGGGGAGAGGAGGAAGTGAGAAGATATTATTCAAAAGATGTACGGTTTTAGTTATACAAGATCAGTAAATTCTAGAGATCTGCCATACAAAATTGTGCCAATAGTTACCAATACTCTATTGCACACTTAAAATTTTTGTAGAAAGCGTAGACCTCATGTTGAATGTTCTTACTACGGTTAAAAAAAAAAACTAGTTGGTGTATGTGATAGGACACAGAATGTGAAGTTGGCTATCTTGTTAATATGAACTATAATTAAATACTCAAGGGTAATTTGAAAACAACAATCAAATGTCAAAACCCATCACACACTACGGCTTAACACCCAGAACATTTAACAGAAAAAAGATAGTGGCTATCCCCCTGATTTGAGATTTTATCTTGAATAAATAATGTTTAATATTTAAAAATTAAAATTTTATAGGGATGCTAGCAAAAATGGTAGAGGAAGTACCTCAAAAATAACCTCAAGTAAAAGCACTGAGAACACTTAAAAAAGTGTCATAACCAACTTTTTCAGAATTGTGGAAATTAATTAATGGCTTGCAGAAATCTGGGAAGGATGTATTCAAGAACATAAGTACAATGAGTTTCAAGGTATTTTAACTTGTTCTATTGCCATCTCCTCCTCTTTAGCTTCATGGTAGACTTGAAAACCACTAGCCAGATAATCGTGGTGAACACAAATATCCTCTCCACCAGTAGTGGGAGTAAAAAAAAGATGAGAGGTCCTTTGAAAATTATATTCCTAGGCATTTGTCATCCTTAATATGTGTAATTGTTCCCTGAAAGACCCTAGTGGGAAACATGGTCTTTCTGGACTTCACTCAGGCTTTTCCAGAGTGAACAGCATTGTCCCCAGGGGCATTTGTCATAAATAATCAAAGACAATTGTTTAACATTGCCTGCGGTAGTCAATAATAATCACAACAAGAAATAAGTTAATCAAAAAACCTAAGAAAGGAGGCTGGGGAATGAGAGTTTTCTAGGAAACTTTGAAAAGTTCTAACATATTTCTGGAAATAAGAATAGGGCTGTACTTAGGAGCAGGTACATATTTGGGAAAGACCCAAAAAGGCACTAAATAAACTTTGAGTCTGCCCAAGGAGGGAGTGAAGACTAAGGCAGAGTTGTAAAGAGTCTGGCAGAGTGTTAAAGGTGTACCCCAAAATACCCAGTAAACTTGAAAAAGATTGGGAGACTTGTTTTCAGATCTTCAAAGAAATCTCTATCTCTACTTACTAATTAGATAGCTAAGCAGAGACTTCTGGACCACGTATGTCAAAAACTCCAACTCTGCAGAATTAGTTGAGAGAAGCCACTAAGCAAAAACAACCACCAAAAGAAACAATAACAAATGCTATGGAAAGGGGTTATTCTGATTTTTAGACTTGCCACATAATGAGGCTCACATGACCTCATGAAAGAAGCAAACCTGAAAATTATGCAACACCTGGCATCTACTTCAAGCCAAAGCTTAAGTTTGCCTGCTTTCATTTTATAATCTTTTTCTACTTTTTTCAAAGAGTTTCTGTGAGCAAAGAGTGTTCTGTGTTTACCAGACCTAACCATGGATAAAGTATAGAGATATCAAAAAGATTATAAGACATTTTTAGAGACCTCACTATTAGTACAACATTATGCCAATGTTAAGGAAAGATGTGAAATACATTATTGTAAGAAACAACAAAGTATGGCTCATATATAGGAAAACAAAGCACATAGTAGGAAATGTCCCTGAGGAAGCTTAGATGTTGGACTTCCTTGAAAAGGATTTTAAATCAGCTATTTAGAATACATATAATGAAATGCAGGAAACTATGTCTAAAGACTTAAGGAAAAGTATAAGAATGTTTTTTCACCAAAAATATCAATAAAAGAGATATTTTTAAGTCTTTATTTTAAAAGTTATAGAAGCTAAAATGAAAGACTCTCGAGTGTATCAATAGCAGATTTGAACAGTCAAAAGAAAGAATCAGCATTTTTAAGGTAGGTAAATTGAAATTATAGAGTCAAAATAATTAAAATATTTGGGAGATTTGAAATAACGTGCAGAATTAAGCAATATGACAATAAAAGGCAAAGGTGAATGAAATACATTTCTTAGGTTCCACCATTAATGAGGAAGTAGAAAAATGAACTACTCCAGCATTACCAAGGAAAAGGCAAAAGTAATTATTTGTATAAGACTGTAATGAATAAGGAATGCTAGTTTTAATTGTAAGGGAACAAGCTTTAAAAAGTTAAATGTATAACAGGCTAATATATGGTAATTATTTTAGGAAACAAAAATAGTTAATACTATATAAAGCATGTAAGAAAGGAAAAGTTATATTATACAAACAACAAATTAAAAAAAAAGCTGATGTAGCTATACTAAGATACTCCAAAGCTATAAACATGAGAGATAAAGGCCAATATATCATCATGATTAAGATATCAATTAAATGGGAAGATCTAAAACTGCCTAATAATCTTATTTCACAATATGAAGAGCTATATTGGCTAAAGGTACATTTGAAAAGTTCATATTTGTAATATGAGACTTTAACAAACTTTCCCAAATTGCTAATAATTTAAATACATGAGAATTTAAGTACATGATTAGCAAATGATGTAACTGATGTATAGAATATTATACCCTATATAAATTATAAATGTATATAAAAGCATACACATTTTCAGATGAACATAGAAAATTCCCAAAATTTGTTATATGAGTGTATTCATACAAACTGTTTTTAACAGTGGGATTAAGCTAAGACATGACAAATGAGAAAAGGAAATCAAAATATCTATGAATAGCACACTGAACAAAGAAAAAAATCACATTGGCTTTTCACAAAAGATATTATCAAAATTCCTTTATTATAACCTAGCACCTGGAAAAAAAGAAAATCACACCTTATCTAAAGAAAGTAATTGAAAGAAAATAATAGAGATAATAACAAAAATTAATTAAATAGAAAACAAACTAGAAAATGAACAACACCGATGCTGGGTCTTAGAAGAGAGCAATAAAATTCATAAATTAATAGGTAGGCAGATCAAAAAGAAATATAAGAAAACGTTATATCAGTTGCAAAATTGGGATATCAATGTAAATGTTTCAGATATTAAAATAGTATAGATATTAATTATGTTAGAGAGTTTTGCCAATAAAATTGACAGGTTAGCTAAAATGCACAAATACTTTTGGAAGAAACTTTAATAAAGCTGAGAGAAGTATAAAATATCAGTAATATGATTTATATTAAAGAAAATAAATCTAAAATTAAATATCTTCCCTTCAAAGAAATCTCCAGGACCAGATGGCCTTGCTATTAAATACTCCCAAGTATTTGTTAAAAAAAAATAGGTTCAAACTTACACAAATTCCTTCAGCAAATAGAAAATGTTGGAATCCTAACCCTTTATTATATCAAGCAAGCATAAACTTGGCCCCAAACCTGCCAAGGATACTAAAAGAAAGGAATATTACAGAGTCATCATTCTCATAACAAAATTACAAAAAGTTTTGAAGTTATCTAATATTATCCAGGGATAAATAAAACTATAATTACATGTCATAACCAATTGGGCTTATTTTATAATTGCAAATATAGTTAACTATTTGGAAATTAATCAGTACCATTCATCACATTTAAAGATAAGAGGAAAAATTACCGTAATTTGAGAGATTCGAAGTATTTGATATCGTGAATTGAATACCAGTTCATGATAGAAACACTTGCCAGTCTGTGACTATAAAGTAACTGCTTTATAATCATCGTCTTCATTATCTTCCCTAATTATATTAATATACAATAAGTATTGTACTTTAAGATGAATTATAATGTGATTTCTCTTCTCTGGATTAAGAGAAATATCTCTATTGCCACAATGTTTATTCAAAAATGAAAGGGAAGTTTTAGAGCAACATGGTAAGGAGAAAAAATATATAGAATAAGATTTGAAAGGAAAGAAATTAACTGGCACTATTTACACATGACATGATTATCTAAAATAACCTCAAACCATGCAAAACTATCAGAAAACAAATGGGTTTGACAAAGACACAGACTAAAGTAAATAAAAAACAAACTGTATTTTTATACCAGTAACAAAATATTTTTAAAAATATGTTCTTTATTATGTGCTAGGAATGAGAAATGTCAAATGCAGTCAATCCACGTAGTCAAGTGATTTTCAACAAAGAAGAAAAGCAATATAATGGAGAGTGCATAGACTTTGTGTGAATGGTACTGGAAAACTGGATATCCATATGCAAAAAAAAAATCTAGATACAGACCTTACATTTTCCACAAAAATTAACTCAAAAGAATGATAAAACTAAATGTAAAATGCAAAACTATAAAACTCCTACAAGATGATATAGGATAAAATCTAAATGACCTTAAATATGGCGATAACTTTTAGATACACTTCCAAAGGCACAATCAATGATAGAAGGAATTGATAAACTATGTTAAAATGATAAACTGCTGCAAAAGACCCAGTCATAAATATGAGAAGACATGGTACAGACTGGGAGAAAACATTTGTAAAAGAAAGATGTGATAAAGAACTGTTGTCTAGGGATCCCTGGGTGGCTCCCCGGTTTGGCGCCTGCCTTTGGCCCAGGGTGCGATCCTGGAGACCCCGGGGTCGAGTCCCACCTCGGGCTCCCGGTGCATGGAGCCTGCTTCTCCCTCTGCCTGTGTCTCTGCCTCTCTCTCTCTGTGTGACTATCATAAATAAATAAAAATTTTTTTAAAAAAAGAACTGTTGTCTAAAATATTCAACTATTCTTAAAACTCACCAAGAAAACAACTCCATTAAAAAATTAGCAGGGGTGCCTGGGTGGCTCAGTCCATTAAATGTCTGCCTTTGGCTCAGATCATGATTTTGGGGACCTGGATCAA
This sequence comes from Vulpes vulpes, assembly GCF_048418805.1. NCBI lineage: Eukaryota > Metazoa > Chordata > Mammalia > Carnivora > Canidae > Vulpes > Vulpes vulpes. The sequence goes on from NC_132781.1 coordinate 67,417,039, forward strand.
GCCCCCCCATCAGGATCCCTGCTCAGTGGGAGCCTGCGTCTCCCTGTCTGCCACTTCCCCTACTTGGGCTCTCTTGCTCACTCTCTCTCTCTCAAATAGAAAAAATAAGCAAAAGACCTGAACAGACATCTTACCAAGAAGATATACAGATGGCAAATAAGCACATAAAAAGATGCTCATCATGTGTCAGTAGAAAATTGTGAATTAAAACAATGAGATACCACTACATAACTATTAGAATGAACAGAATCCAAAACACTGACAACGCCAAATGCTAGCAAGGATGTGGAGCTACAGGAACCCTCATCTGCTGCTGGTGAGAAAGCAAAACAGTACAGCCACTTTGGAAGACAGTTTGGTTCTTACATAAACACACACACATACTCAAAGGAAAAGAAAAAAAAAAAACAAGGTACAAAAGTGAATCACATTAATCTATTGACTTATTCTTTAAATTTAAAAAAATCTGAAAGTGAATTTAAGAACAAGATTGACAAAATTAGCTTTAAAATTGAGGTATGGCACGTACTAGTCAATCTGAATGAGGCTTTGTTTGCATCTCACAGATGAGATTCTGCTACATAATTCCACTTTTTCACACTCAGGCTTGCCATACAGCCATAGTGAAATCTAATGGATACATATGCCTTCCTCTGATAACTATGTTTAAATTAGTCAGGTTTCATCCATAAGACATTGAATTTTCTTTGGAAATATTGCAGTAAAGCAACCAAAATGATTCAAACACTTCAGGTTAATGGTAAAGTTGGAGAACAAGGAAATATCTATGAATATGATTTACATACAATAATATAATACACTAGAAGTGTGTTTTGCATTCTCTTCACTGTTCTCTTTGCAGGCTTGTCTTTAAAATCAAATCACATCCTTCCTACATGAAAGCTTTCTGGGAGCATTAATATTAGAAAAAGATGACTATGAGGTCCCATAAAGTTGGGCTTAATTTCTAAATGGCCTTATAAATGGTTAGCTTTATGCTTTCATTTGGATGGTATCCAGAAAGTTTTCCTTTAAATATATTTGGAATTCCAAGAGCTTCATCACTTGAAATTTTACTATTAAGGATTCAGGACCTCTATATTGTTATTAAGAATAAAAATCATTGAATGAAGGTAAAAGCAGTATGTGCATGAAGATCACACAAATAATTCAATTCAGAAGCTGATGTAACAACTTAGTATTCTAAGTTTATGCTTAAGGCCTTACTAGAACATACTTTATCAACTCTTATTTGAAAGCAACCATTTTGGGGCACCTGAGTGGCTCATTCAGTTAAGGGTCTGCCTTCAGCTCAGGTCATGATCACAAGGGTCCTGAAATAGAGCCCATATGCCCATATGTGGCTTTCTGGTTAGTGGGGAGCCTGCTTCTCCCTTTCACTCTGACTGCCACTCCCCCTACTTGTGTCCTCTCTGTGTGTCAAACAAATAAATAAAATCTTAAAAAAAGTAACCTGCAAATAAAATTTCACATTAACATTTCTAATATGACCAATTTCAAGCCTTTAGCCATTTCTGGCAACTTTCATCCTCACAAACTTCAAGTTAATTTACATGTTATCAAACCAATCTCTGATGTCAATTTTTTATACAACCGCTTGTGAGTAAATGACTAAAAATATAATATCTTAGCATGAAAGAATCATGAGACACAGTATAATGCCACCTAGAAGTACAACAGTGGAACTCATCATGAGCCAATCTCAGCTCATCAGCATGGCCACAAATGTGATGCTTCACTTTGTTTTATGAGCATCTAGAGCCAGATGCTATAAAATTGCTGTGAGGGATTACCTACTAGGGACCCATGTAGACTATGCCAGGAGTAACACAGAGGTCTTTTCATACTATTATCCATTAATATGAGTTCTGTACAGCAGAACTCAGAAATATAGGAAGTGCTTTTTGTATTATATCCGAAGGAAGCATTTGCTCCAAATACTAATATTCATTTTACCACACTGTTCCCTAGAAATCTCATTCAGCATTGCCACACATGTTTGCAATAATAACAGTTTTACTGGCCAATGTTCTCAGCACCAAGAACACAAAAATCTATGTTGGCAAAGCACATAGCAACTATCCTTGTGTGTGGGTGGGTGCTTGATTCCTGGCAGTTTACCTTAATTGTAAATAGGAGAAATGGCCAGAAATTCTAGTTTGCAAGCTCTCTCACCTCATTTGGAAACATTTATTTCATTCTAATAGTCCCTCTGGTGTACAGAAAGAAAAACAAGGTTATAGTGAGTTTTTAAATAAAGACATGGTTCACCCTGCAACTTCCCTTGAACAACCATATTCCACATTCTACTCCTTTTTTTAAAAATTTTATTCGGAGTTGAAGCTGAGATGCCCAATTGGTAGGAGTTTGCTTTTTACATGGAAATACTAAATACATACTAAACTTCAATGTAAACAGAAGTATCTTTAAGGAAAGTCTGGGAATTCGTTCAACAGATATATCAATAGATAGTTTTTCATACTTTTTCAAGGGCGAGGTGTCATTATAGGAAACCAAATATCAAAAACATGTCCATATTGTTGGTTTAGTACTGATGTCACCTGAATGCCTAATTTTTGCTTTATGCCACTCATGTGCCATGAAACAAACAACAAAACAAAACAAAACAAAACAACCCTTCTCTTTATCTTTTTATTTTATAATTTCTATTTGGCTATAATTTAGTAGTGATTTGAAATGGAAAGCTACTTTTTATATTCAAAAGTTATTTTAACGGTGATCAAGTGGTTTTCAATAAAATAGAATCAACAACCTTTTAAGTAATGTCAGTTTCCTTTGGTTCTTACTATCTTAATTTACTATAACAATGCAAACTACCTTCAAAATCCACTTCTGAACTCATTTTTTAAAATGAACAGCAATAGGTCCTAAACAATAGAATTGTAAGAAATTAGAGGTTTTACTAAGAGTTATTTAGATGAGAAAATTATAGCTTCATATTAGCACATCTGTACCTTGACAATCAAATGCATGAATGCATTATAATTTCAGTGAATTATGCAAAATGCTAATTAAAAAGTCGAATTTACTAATCATCTCTCAGGGTCATAACTGGAATTGAATTTGAGTAAGGACAAACAATTCCATGAAATGCATTTTCATCATGTAGTTTTTAGAGCTGCTTAGAAATGCGTATCAGAAAACCAATTTTTGTTTTTATATAGATGTTAATTGATTTTGTTGTGTTCAACCTATCAGAAATTATTGATTACTCCCTTATAAATTATGGCTGCAGAGTGTAGCAGTGAATTTCAGAAAATGGTGTATTATAAATATACACCATTATAATAAATGTAGGTCTCGTGTATTAAAAACTGATTAAGCAGTAGAAACTTCTCATATCATTTTGTACACCTAACATTTACCTTTCAAGCATAAGGCATATAAATAAAATGTCTTATATATTTCCCATTTATGATACTTTCAAAATATTTTGAAAAATAACTCATATTTACTTCTAAATATTGTTGGGAACATCTGGATGTTTTAGAACATGGTACTACACTTTCTCAGGTAAATATCTATATTCATAACACATAGCTATTGAAGAGATAGGTAGATTATATAGATAAAAATTATAAATTTTTACAATTACCTTTTGAAGATGATATATGCTTCTTTAATGTCTCTCCTAAACCTTAAGATTTAGTGCTATATATTCTGTTTCTCTCTGTTCCTCAGTCATACCGTTTTGTTTGTCAAACAAAAGCTGTAAATAGTAAAGACAGAATAATTCTACCCTCCTGTGTCTGCCTATACAAGTTCTTCTTGATGTTTTAAGGACCAGCTGAAATCGATCCTACATCCTTATGAATCGACTAGTAGGAAAGAAGATGGTAGACACACACACACTCACTGTCTTCTATTGGACAAAGTGAATAAAACAAAACAAAATAAAATAAAATAAAATAAAACGAAGACAGTCTGGTAATTGCTCTCCCAAAATGCTGAGCCAATGTACTTCATATGAGAAAATATGAGTATTTATGTTGAATTAAATTCAAGTCACCAGATTTATTAAGTCCAAATTGGTTGTAGAACCTTGATGCTTCCCATTTAGTATCTGAAATTTACTATTAATTTTGAGATGCCTTTGGCAGTCAGTGTAAATTCATGTCTAGTGAAGTCCTACTTTCAGGATTCATTTGGCAATGCCTCTTTTGATTATTAAATTTAAGTGCTTATTACCTGCAATTCTATAAAATGTTTAATGTTCCAAGACAGGTATTTGTAGAGTCTCAAAAACCTCTGTGTTGTAAGGACAAGGTAGATCTGCCAGACATTTTAATGCCACTGCTGGTCACTCAGGCTCTAATTGGCTCTAATTAGCTCTCTCATCCAGCTGTAACATTCTTTACCTGAAGCTGAGAGGCACTCAGGAGAGTGGAAAAACCTCTCCTATTGAGTATTTGAAAACATCAGCTAAATCCCTGCCAATATGATCATTATAAATGAGCTGCAAACCCATTAACTCTGATAGGAAATGGTTTGTGGGAAGTGAGATTTGATCCAAACTAGCCCCACAATAATAGTAATCAATGTCCAATGAAAACACATTCTGCTATGTGAACATGGCCCATAAGTAAAGGATGTATTTAAAACAGTAGACTGGACAGGCTGGGTGAGAGTTCAACTTTTTCTGTTTATTCAGGTTACTTTCCACTTTACATACAGACTTAGGGTTTTTGAGGCTCATGAATAAAATGCTCTTTCATAAATTCAGAACTTTCAGGTTTATTCTAAAAACTTAGGGTGATAATAATGGAATGATTTTACTGCTGTATAACTTTCCCCTGTGGATAAAGAAATGATGTATGCACATTCATTGAAAACCCTATACAAAAGTCTGAGAAAAGCTTTCCCTCCAATCTTCTTTGATTGATTTGAAAATATTTTCCTGATTTCTCAAATGATAAGAACTAGTAAAAGAGGATGATATATATCCTGATGAAAGGTAAAGGAGGAAGAAGCTAGAGCTTAATTCAAAACAAAACAAAACAAAACAAAAATTGAAGATCATTTATTTTGTTATTTTTATTAGATGATGATTATATTAATTCTTAGCTGTTATTGTAATTCCTAAGACTTTATTTCTGGATATATGTAAAAGCAAAAATAAGTAAAAACTTATCACAATGATGCTAATGTGAAACTAAAATCAGGAGTGGAATGGAGTATGGAAATCAAAGGAGTGGCAAATACAGTTTATTTGCATTCACAGCTGGATAAATTGTTCTGTTTCCTGTGGTTGTTTCTCCCATCTAAAAGTTTCTATTTCTTCCATATCTGGAGCTCCATTTTGAAGCTTATTTATTTTATATCTCTCTAAAAAATGAGTTCTAAAATCATGACTGCTATAATCCAAAGGAAGACAATTTAATAAAAACAAGACAAAAAAAAAAATAAATTGCCCTTTCTTTGACGACAAGTGAATCTCCAGTAGGAGAATGTCTTTACTGAGTATATACAGAGGGTATATATATGAATGAGCTCTAGAAATACAGTAAATCTTAATCTTTGAAGGACTCCTATTTGAGGGGCACACAATGAATAAGCAAAAAGATATTGCTAAAAGGTAGCATAATCTGTGGGTTATATAGTTGAGAGGCATAAGCAATAGCTACTGTAAGGCCATTGCAGGGTTTTAAAGTAAAAGTGCAATTATGTTGATGTCAAAGGAATGGTGAGATTTAGACCTGAATAAAAGAAGGTAGGAGGTATTTCAATTAAGATTGCTATGATAGATATTGATGAGGGGATAATGCAAAAGCAATTTGCCTATAACAAAAGATTGGTGGAGGACAGATACAAACATATGTAACCATCCAACTATATTTTCTTTACAAAACTTTGTGTGATTCTATGAAATTATCTGGCAGAAATGAGATTCTAAAGAAAGTCTTAAAATATTTTTAAAATCTGATATTCTTTTTATCAGATTAATCTTGATTAAGCAGTTTTGTTCTTTTATATTCTGTTGGAATACAGTACATAATGCATATCTATTCATATTTCTAGTTATACTTTCTTATTAACTTTGGCCATTTTTTATTATTTCCCAGTCACTGAAAATTGCTTCCTTTGTTTGAAAATCAAGTCAAGTTTCAAAAGAATTGTCAAAGTACATTTTTCTAGAAGATTTATTAAAACTGACTTGCTTCAATAATACTGCTTTCAGTTCAATATTAGTGACTATTTAGCTTAGAGCAATTTAAACCAGAATCTGGGGAAAGAATTAGATAAGTAGAATGTAAGTGAACTACGGTTTCAAATATCTTGTATTTTTAATGAAGATAATTGGGCAATTTATAGAACTATAACAAGTCTCCTACACAGGCAAATTTAAATGCCTAAAGATGTTCATATGTGGAGTCTTTAAGTAAGTGAGATTCAACACTCCTGCATTAACTCATTTTGATATTTAACTTAAATCTGCTATAAATGACTTAGAAACTTCTAGAGGTTTGTATCTAAAATATACACTGTAAAATTAATATCTTTAGTAAACAAATAAACCATTATTATCTTTAGTACTGTGCATCATCCTATGAAATGAGAAAAAAACCTACACTGAACTGCTTCCAAATGGTATATTTTTATGATGTATATCTATTTAAGGGAAATTTTTCAGAAATGGGGAGATTTAAACTTGCACATTTTTTCAACTCTTAAAAAATTTTGTTGAGTGTTAAACTGAATTTTTAGCTTCTACACTCTACTTCTTCTCATTGGGTTTTTCAGTATTTCCTTCTGGACTGCTGAGACAAGACAGCTCTGCCTTCTGATTTCTAAGCCTCCTATAGCATTACTATATTCTGCTGACTAGGCTCAATGCCTGCCTGGATCCTGATCACCTCTGAGGCTTTTGCTGTTTTTTGTTTGCTTGTTTGTTTGTTTTTGTTTTTCAGTGTTTTTTAAGGATTTTATTTATTTGAGAGAGAACAGAAAGAGAATGAGCAGTGGGGAGGGAGAGAGGGAGAGAGAAGCAGACTCCCTGCAGAGTAGGAAGTCCAATGTGGGGCTTGATCCTGGGACTGGAGATCATGACCTGAACCAAAAGCAGACGCTTAATAGGCTGAGCCACCCAGGTTCCCTGGCTTCCACTGTTCTATTTGCTCATCCCCCTTTGTTATTATAACCTTCTCCAGTGATTCATAAAAGCCAGGGTAATGACTGGTTACAGTTCAGTGACAAAGATAGTCTCAGCTCATATCCATATATGTATTCTCCCCAAAATGAATGCATTCAAAAAAAGCTAAAAACCTCTCCTACATCAAAAACCTTCTGTACAAACTGACAATCACAAACTTTTCTTGGACCCATCAGAGAACTGAGATAGCAGGACAAACTGTCATTCTGAAATCTGGAAAGATGAGCGATTCTTACAGCTTCTAAGAATCGCTTACCAGGAGCAGAAGTCCCTGGTAGTCAGTCCCTGGGTAAGTCCCATAAAGTGGTAGAACACTTAAATGCTAATGCTGAATTCCTGGAAGCTGAGTGTAGAATGGCATGAAAGTAAGAAACTTCCAGAAAGGCTACAGTCATTGGCAGGCCTCCACTCTCTCTTCAGGAGCTTGAGCTCCTGGTAAAGTCCTGAAAAAGATCCCCTCTTGGCCCTGACCCTACTATAGCAAAACCCTAGACTTTTCTAACAAAGACAATCTCTTTGGCAAAAAATTTACCAGAGGACAATTGTGAAACCTTTCCTTAGCTGGAGAAAAGAATTCTGCTCCACTTTTGGCTGCTCTAGTCTTGTATTAATATGGAAAACAGTCAATGGAGGACAAAGCTTCAAGGAAATAGACTGAGATTACTGCAGCCAGAAAAAGAACTAGAGGAGAAGAGGAGATACAATTTATTCTGGAGGAAGAAGAAAAATACTTGCAAAGACCACACCTCTAAGCCACAGTCCCATTAAAAGACAAAGACTTAATCAGAAGATTATAGAAATCACTCCCATCTCACCAACAAGCTTCCAGTTATTATAGCAATGGATGACAGCTGAAAGAGCTTCACGACATGGAATTTCTTTGAGCAACAGGATAAAGGAAAGCAAGAAAGTTAAGAGGGAAAACAAAAACAAGGATGCTAAAGCAATTTCAAGCCTCTTGTACCTATAATTACAATAAACATTAAACAGAGTCCTGCTCATAACCAGATGGATACAAATCATCTCATTGGAGGCCTATTTACTTCCAAACTTATTTCCCAATATACACTTTCTGCTTTCAAGAAAACACACATACATGCACACACACATAGGCAAATCCAAAGACATAAAGTAAGCATCGGAACCAGATTCAGATATGACACAGATGTTAGATTTATCACAAAGTATTCAAAATAATCATGAGTACTTTGGTAGGAGCTGTAAAGGAAAAAGTAGAATATATGCAATTTAAAGTGTTTAATGTTAGAGAGATGGAAACTATAAAAAAAGAAAATAAAAAGTTAGATATGAATTAGTGAACTTGAAGACTGGTCAGTAAAAACTTCTAAAACTGAAACTCAAAGGAAAAAAAATGAAAATAATTACAGAAAAGGAGTGAAAAATGCTAAAAGCAAAATATAAAAGTACCAGAGGTGGTAAAACTTAAATATATCAATATAAGCACATCAAATATAAAATCTAAAGAAACTAGTAAAACTAGATTGCTTGGAAAAATGTCCTGGGGTCAATAAGATTTGGCTTAAAATAAATGACACCAAATCACAGATCCAGGAAGCTCAGAAAATAGCACATGGATTTAGGACATGCATACACATACACACACAAGTAAAATATATATAAACTGCAGTAAACAAAAGACGAATTGAAAATCTTAAAGGAAGCCAGTGGAGAGGATATCTTACCAATAGAAGAATAGGACATGAATTATAGCAGGATTTTTATCAGAAACAATGCATTCAAGAAAGGAGTTGAGTAGTCTTTGTATATTGGGGGTGGGGGGGAGAAAAGAAGAATAAAACCTGCTAACCAAAAATTCATAACCTGTTAAATTATCTTTCAAAATTAAAATAAAAAGGGGACCTGGGTGGCTCAGTCGGTTGTCTGCCTTCGGTCCAGGTCATGATCTTGGGACTCAGCCCTGAGTTGAACTCCTTGCTCAGTGGGGAGCCTGCTACTCCCTCTCTCTCTGCAGCTCCTCCTGTTCTCTTGTTTTTTTTCTCTCTCTCTCTGTCAAATAAATAAATAAAATCTTTTTTTAAAAAAGTAAAATATGAGTCTTTGTATTCAAATATATAGACTTTAGACTCAAATAGGGTAAAGTGAAGGGATAGTTAAAAAGAGTTGGAATAGCTGTGTCAATTTCAGACAAAGGAGACTTCATTCAGAATGAGAAATATTATCAGGGACATTACATAAATTTTTTTAAAGGTCACTTATTGAAAAAGTCAAAACCAGACTAAATGTTTATATACTTAACAACAGAGTACAAAATACATGAGGCAAAACTGAGAACTGAAAGGAGAAATAGACAAAGCCAGTATTATAGTTAATCTTTATCATCCTGTCAATAATTGATTGATCATGGAGGTTAAGGATAAGAATAGAGATGACCTAAACAGTATTATCAATCAACTTTATCTAGTTGATGTTTATAAAATACTCTATTTAACAACAGAATACATATTCTTCTAAAGCTCATATGGAATATTAACCAAATAGACCATATCCAGTACCATTGATCACCTACAACAGGTGTAAAAGTATAGATATACAAAATATACTGCGAGACCACAACAGAATTCAAGTAGAAATAAATAACAAAAATAGTTAGAAATTTCCTAAATTTTTGGAAAGTAAACAACACACTACAAAATAATCCATAGGTCAAAAAAGAGAGAAATTAAAGATAATTTAAAATTGTCAAATTACATCAGATAAAAATATAATTTATCAAAATAGAGATCCAGTGAAAGCAGTGCTTAGATATATTCACAGTTAAATGCATATATTAGAAAAGAAGATACAGAAATCAGCAACCTAAACTTTCATCTTAGGAAACTATATAAAAAGTATAAAATTAAATATACACTACTAGACAAAAGTAAAAAGAAAAATTACACAAAACCGAAAAATCTTTGCAAGGCTCAAAAATAAAATAGGAGGTAATGCTTCTTATCTCATGCACATTTTAAAAATTTTATTTATACCCCCATGCACTCCCAGCCCTCACCTCCCCACCCCGTGCACTCCCAGCCCTCACCAGCCCCCGTGCACTCCCAGCCCCCACCGCTAAAAAAAATAAAAATAAAAATAAATAAAAATTTGATTTATTTATTCACGAGAGACTCACAGAGAGAGGCAGAGGGAGAAGCAGGCTCCCTGCGAGGAACCTCATGTGGGACTTGATTCCAGGACCCCAGGATCATGCCTTGAGCCAAAGGCAGATGCTCAACCACTGAGCCATCCAGGGGTCCCTTTCGTGAACATTTAAAGGGTACTAAGGGGATACCACACAACAACTTTTTAATACTTTTAAATACATATTTCTAAGTGAAAGAAGCCAGCCTGAAGAGGCAATGGTGTTCTGGAAAAGATTTAACTGTCCAGACTATAGAAAACATCAGTAATTTTCAGAAATGTGTGAGTTCAGGGGGGGAGAATTGAACAGGTGAAGAACTGGGAACATTTCTGGGTAGCAAATCTATTACGTATGCTCCTATAGTAGCGGATATGCAACAATATGCATTTTCCAAAATCCATAGACCTCAAAGTACTAATAATTAAACTCAATATATGCAAGTTAAAAATAGTAAATGAGGAGATTAGAGAATTACAGAATGGGATGTAGACTATGACGAAAGATTAAATAACAAATTGGTTTTTTTATATAACTTCACTAAAGAAGTTGAGGGAAAAGGTAACGGTCCAAGTAAATTTGGCAATGAATAGAAACTGCTAGAATAAAAAAAAAAAAAAAACCTGCTAGAACTACATACAGACTAAAGGAAGTACACTACACTCTGTATTCTAGCTTATAAAGTTATTTCCTATGTGAGTACAGATTAAAAATTTTGAAACTGCTATACTAATATATTGGGAATAAACAAGTAAATGAATGGTTGATGGGGGAACAAAGTTTCTTCCTTTTGGAGTGAGAATTTACATACACATAAAGGGTGAGAATGAACTATGTGGTACTAGATTAGAGTTGAAGATGTCAATGTAAACTGAGCTTTAGTTTAAGATGGTAGATAGGTGGATCAACACATTTTTGTGTACACATGGGTTATTACATTCACAAGTATTTCCTAGATATATCCTCTGAGAAGGCCTGGAAAAGCAGTGCTCCAGTAGCAGTAAGTGCACACGATGCCCAGGTCTTGATTTCGAACACCATTCTTCAATAAATGGCAGCAAGACTCTTTGGAAAAATTAGATTCTAGAACTGTAGGAAAGAACCCAAAAAATAAAATTTTGCTCTTGTGTCAAAGGAACTCCCAAGAACCTAATCTGAAACAATTTGGGAAAATCAAAGAAATAATGTAGTATTGGATAACGATTCAAGATATGAAAGAAATATCCATGAATCCGTATTGATATAAATCCATGATTGGGTAATAAATGAATGATAACAGACAAATCTTTAGCATGGAAGATACTACATGATTGATGTGATTCTCCTTAAGGAGGTCCAGCATTACTCCCATCCTTTAATTTTGGACTACACGTAGTCACTTTCTAATGATTACAGGACCAAAGAGAGGAGGGGAAGAAACTTTACAGTAGAGGCACCTGACAAACACTACCTTAGCCAGATGTCCAAGGTTTTTTTTTTTTAAATATATATATATTTTATTTTTATTTATTTATGATAGTCACACAGAGAGAGAAAGAGAGAGAGAGAGAGGCAGAGACACAGGCAGAGGGAGAAGCAGGCTCCATGCAGGGAGCCCGACGTGGGATTCGATCCCGGGTCTCCAGGATCGTGCCCTGGGCCAAAGGCAGGCGCCAAACCGCTGCGCGACCCAGGGATCCCCCCAGATGTCCAAGGTTAATAGCATCAGTGATAAGTCATGTTAATAGCACGTACACCCTTTATCTGAGGAGAATGTCACTCACTTCTCTGGTATCCCTTCCATAAATGCATAACTACAGTCTAACCAGGAGAAAAACAGCAGACAAATCATAATTGGAGAACATTCTACAAAATATTATACCAGTGGTAAATACATCCCATAAAATGGTAAGTACATTTATTTACTCAGTTCATTCAATCAGTAAACAGTTTATTGAGCACTATAGTCTGCTCGGTTTTAGGTGCTAAGATCATAGCAGAAATAAACCTAATAATATCACTACACTATGGAGTTTACATTCTAATGAAGGACAGAAGTGAGAAATAACAGAGCATCCTAGATGAGATTCTAGAACAGTAAAAGGACATTGGGTAGAACCTAGTAAATGCAAATTAAGATTGGATTTTAGCCAATGATAATTGGCTAATCAAGTTTAGTTCATTAAGTTGACAAATGTACAAAGTGAATAATAGGACAAACTTGTGCAGAGGACATGAAAATTCTGTAATGTCTTTGGGATTTTTTTTGTAAATTTAAAACTAATCGAAAATGAAAAGTTTAATAAGCTGTTTTTCTAAAAAAAAAAATAGTCTCAGAGACTAATTCAGTTTTGGTCCTACATCCATCATGTGTTGTACTGGAACCAGCTGTCTTCTCTGTTTATTAAGATCTTGATGAAAAATCTGATGGCTCTTTTCTATGCAGGGACCACCTCTAGTCCATGTAATACAGTTTCATACCTTTGATCCTTAGAGAGGCTTACGGGTCACAGTCTCAAAGCTTTCTTTCCTAGGAGGTAGGAACCACCTCCTCATAAATTTGTGTATGCAAGTTGGTTTATGGACATTCCTAACTCTGCAAGGTCATACCAGTTGATTTCTGGATAAAGATTATCTATCTTCTTCCAATAGATCCAACCCCACATCTTTCTAAACAAAAAAAAATCCCATCATAGTAATTCTTCACTTTTGAAATGTGTTTATATTTTATTTCATCGCTTTGTTGATCCTTCACACAATTTCATTAGGATGTGAGCTTCAGTTAGTTTTTTCTTCTTCAATATGCCACCTGGCCAGAAGTGGAGGGTGAATGTGAGCAAAAAAGATACTAAGTTTAGGTCAAACATAAATTATGTTAACACGGTCCTTTCTGTTAATGCCTCTAATTTATCCACATCTATGTTCTCTAATAAAGAATGCAATTCATATGCAATAGTAATATTCCTGCGCCTGTTCCGTCCAGCAGGCAAAACAGCTGTGTCCAACTGAGGGACAAACACAAGGCACCACTCTTGTCATGCTAAATCAGCTGCAATTACACAACATCTGCTTTCTGTTCAGATTACAGCCCTGTGATTTTCTAGTCATCATACTACTTCTTATGTCTCCAAACTAGCTCTATTATAAAGTTAAACTGATATTTAAACTACTTCCTTCCCCCCTTATTCATTCTTCCTATTTCAGTAGAGAACTACTATGTATAACACTTTTATCCTAATAATTGTTTTCAATACACTAGTTAAAGTGTATTCCACTTTGGAAATTTTAGAAAGAATAGCCTAGTAGGAAAAATATTTTAGGACCGATTTTCCATTATACTTCTAAATCTTGTCATGCCTTTATTTGCCTACTCCTCATGGATTCTGAAGTGGTAGGTACATTCATTCATTTATTCATTCACTTGGTCAACAGTTTGTTGAACACTGAGGTTTAGCCATTTTCAGGTGCTAACAAATCTGATAGCTTCTCTACAATCATGGAGTTTACATTCTGATGAAAAAGGTAGAAGTAAGGTGAAGTAGAATATATATAGTGGTACCTGATAAGGATGAAAATGAGCAAAAAAAAAAAAAAAGGAATTAAAAGTTTTTCAGAAATTGAGCATAAGGTGCAATTTTATATATAGTAGTCAAGAAAGGAAAGTGACCTTGAAAGTTTACTCTGCTTCATGGATAAATACTGTTTTAACTGGAAATACTTCTAGACATTTTTTTCCATATCAGTGTTCAGTTGTGACTTGCCTTCACAGAGATAACACACACATTACAATCAATGGTGGAAAATGTCAATAAGGTAAATTGATTCACCCTTAAGTTTAATGCTGGGGAATGGCTCAGAAAGTATACTGCTATAGGACATGACATTTCAGGACTTAAATGCTGTCCATATGCTACTTGCCTGCTCCCTCGTCTTCCCTTGAAAATAACTCACCTGAGTTAATCCTGCATGTTCTTTCAATCCTTCGTGAAATATCACTTTCCCAGGGAATCTTTCCTAACTCTCATGCCATTCAAGGTCAGGTTTGAAATGATTTGATACGTTCCTGTGTTTACTCATGGGACAGAGTTTTAATTGTACCTTATTTGTATGAGTACATATTTAATACTTGGCTCTTCTAGTGAAATGTAGCTTTAGGACAGCAGAGGTATAGGTATTGTTCCTAGTAAGTTTCCAATGCTTAGCAGAGTACCTGGAAAAAAAATCCTTGACATTTACTGATTCTATAAATAAATTAACTTTTTTTTTTTTTTTTTTTGGTTACCATTGAAAGGAAAGAAAAACTTCTTAAAGATTTGGATTTTCATTTTGTTGAAGAATCAGAATCAGGTCTGATTCTGTTTCCTTCTCATAATGTTTTGCTGCAATATAAAATAGTTGTATCAAATTTACCATGGTGATGTTTGTTTTTTATATTTATGGTAAAATTAAGTACATATTTAGAAGTGAGTCTTCTTATAAAATGTCTTCTGTTTCTGAAGATGGCTTAAAGAGGTGGTCCAAGAGGCAATAAAGGAAAACCCTGAACTCTCCTTCTTCCATAGACACACCAAATCTACATCTACCTGAAGAGCAATTCCTTTTCAAAAGGAATCGGAGGAATGATTGTACATCTTCTGCACAATAAATGATAGAAGGACTACATGGAGAAGAGCAGAAAGATGAAGACATGAAGAACCCCGACCCCAATATAGCAACCTGCACAGGGAGGCAAGCCACTGAGGAGTTTGCATGTAGACTCACCTGCTCTGGTGAGGGCACAGTGAAAAAATATATCAGTTTAAAGAGAAACTAGATTATATGTGAAGGAACCCCATTTACTAAATATAAAGCATTTATCAAGTTGGTGGGAGAACTAATGGAAATTTCTCCAGAATTGGAGGTACCAGCAAGCACTATATTTCATTTTTCCTCTCCATCTTGATGTTGTGGGTAGAAGTATGGTCCAGGCACTCTAGGCAGCCTACTAGGAGTGCCCTGGCCCAGCCCAGATTCCTGGCGCATACCAGCTCCAGCTTCCCCACTCGAGATGGACACAGAATGACATGGGGCTAGAAACCCCTGGCCTAACACAACATTGTCATCCCACCAAGGCCACTGGCACAGAATGCTCTAGGATCCCTTTGGTCCCTATCCTCTCTAGCCCCAGCCTCCCTGCCAAGCTGACTCCAGGCTGATATACTCACAACACCTCCCCATGCCCATACCCAATCCAGTCTGCCGAGGCAGCCCCAGCATTTTACACCATGGGTCCCCCCACAGCCCGTGCCCACAGCAGTCCCCCATGTTTCCAAGGTACCACTAGCACGGTGCAGTCTGGGACACTCTCTATTCTTTGCCCGTCTAGCCTCCCTGAAGTTGGCCCAAGTTGTGTTACAACTTGGGATCCCTGCCACCCCTCTAGCTCCAGCTCCAGTTGTCCTGCCAAGATAGCACCAGTTTAGCATGCTCTAGCACCTCCCTGCCCAGCTTACAACCACTCCAGCTCCAGACATCTCACCAAGATGGCTCTGGGGTTTTGTGTCCCAGGACACCCTGGCTCACCTCCTAGAGCTCCAGCCAGCCTGCCAACGCAGCATGACACATACATTCTATAAAGGGAATGCTCTTACACAAGGTCACGCCTTCAAGACTGGGAGAAGTCTTGGGGCTAAATAAGACTTTTATGAATTAAAAACAAATACAGACCACTCTGATCCCCTGGTTTGCAGGAAGAACAGGTGGCACCAAGATGCTACCCCATTCCCAGGCATAGGAGCCTGGAAGCCAACAGATAGCAGCAGGTCTTGGTGCTGGCCTTCTGCTCTACTTGCAAACCACTCCGTGGTCATTCAACCTCTTTCCTGGGAGAGCAAGCAAGCAGGGTGAGGCCCTCCCCAGGAGGAATAGTGCGGTCCTGCAGGAGCATCCCTAAATTTTGGAATTTTGAACTCTGTCAGGTGCCTGAGATTTAAAAAAAAAAAAAAAAAAGGCTCAGATATGGACAGGGTGAAGGCAGGGTTCAGAGGAAACTGGAGAAACAAGTAGGGTGAATAATTGCTTTTCCGTGAGGGCTTCCTGAGCAAGGGCTGTGAACTTTCAGCTCTGGGGCTGGAGAGCAGGACTCAGCCCTATTCATCGGGCCCATCAAAGCTGAGAGTTCAGGGAACAAAACAGCGGCACCTAGTGGACGCCGGAGCCACGTGCACCAAGCCCTGCCCCCTGGGCCAATGCATAAGCACTTCCCCTGAAAGGAGCCCTCAGGTTGAGCCCAGCACACCCCTGCTCCAGAAGAGCAGCGCAAACAGCTCTCTTGCACCAAGTTTATTGATCATGGAGTGCTGCAAAGTTCAGCTCTAGGAGAAATAGGATCAAGCTTCCGTTGTACTTTTCTTCTTTATTTCTAGTATTTTTTCATTTAGTTTCTTACATTTTTCAACTCCTTTTCTATATTTTTTTAAAAAAATGTTTCTTTATAAATATACTTTCCATATATTTTATTTTTTGTCTACTTTCATTTTATTTCATTTTATTTTATTTTTCATTTTGGGATCTATCTATCTATATTTTTTTTATGAAGTAGATGAAAACACACCCAGGATCTAGGTTTTCTGTTGTTATTTTCTTGTTTTGTGTTTTCATTTTTGTTTTTTTCCTTTTTCTTTTTTCTTTTTTTTTTTTTGTGTGTTTGTGTGTATGTGTGTGTGTTTGAGTCTGTTTCTTTTGTTGTTCTTTTTTCTTTCTTCTTTTCTTTTCTGGACAAAATGACAAGGTGGAGGAATTTACCCCAAAAGAAAGAACATGAGGCAGAAATCATGGCCAGGGATTTAATCAATACAGATATAAATCAGATGTCTGACCTAGAACTTAAAACAAAGATTATATGGATACTACTAGCTGGGCTGGGAAAAGCATAGAAAACACTACAGAATCCCATATGGCAGAGATAAAATAAAATCTATCTAGTCAGGTTGAAATTAAAAATACTAGGATTGAGTTGTAAACACAAATGGAGTTCATAAAAACAAGGATGAATAAAGCAGAGAATCAAGTCAGTGATACAGGAGATAAAACTATGGAAAACAGTGAAACTGAAAAGAAGAAAGAATGAAAAGTAATGGACTACGAAGGTAGATTTAGAGAACTCAGCAACTTAGTAAAATGTAGTAACATTCATATCATAGGCATCCTAGAAGATGAAGAGAAAGAAAAAGGTGCAGAAGGTTTATTGGAACAAATTATAGCTGAAAAGTGGGACATTGCTAAAGCATATCATAATCAAATTCATAAAATACATAGAAAAGGAAAGAATCCTGAAAACAGCAAGGGAAAAATGGTCCTTAACCTACAAGGGAAAACAGATCAGGTTCATAGCAGATCTGTCCACAGAGCATTCAGAGGCCAGAAAGCAGTGGAAGGATATATTCAATGGATTGAATGGGAAAAATACACAGCCAAGAATTCTTTATCCAGTAAGGCTGTCATTCAAAAATAGGAGAGATATAAACTTTTCCATACAAACAAAAACTAAAGGAATTAAAAAAAAAGTGAGGGGAGTCTTTTAAATAGTCCTGCAAGAAAATTTAAGGGGGATTTTTGAGTAGAGAAAAAAAAACAAAAAAACAAAAAGCAACAAGACTAGGAAAGACCAGAGAACATTACCAGAAACACCAAATTTATAGATAACACAATGGCACTAAGTTCATATCTCTCAAAAATCACTCTGAATGTAAATGGAGTAAATACTCCAATCAAAAGATATAGAGTATCTGAATGGTTAAAGAAAAGGAAAAAAAAGATCTAGCTATATACTGCCTACAAGAAATTCCCTTCAGAATTAACAATACATACAGACAGCAAGTAAAAGGACAGAAAAATATATCCCATGGAAATGGAAACAAAAGATAGGGTAGTAATATTTATATCAGACAAAAGAGACTTTAAAATAGAGACTGTATCAAAAGACAAAGAAGGTACTACGTAATGCAAAGTGGTAAATCCAAGAAAAGGATATACCATTTATAGATATTTATGTAATAAACACAGAAGCATCTATATACATAAAGTAAATATTAATAGGGAGAAATTCACAGTAATACAATAATAGTAGGGAATTCTAGTACCCCACTTACATCAATGGATACATCATACAGATAGAAAACCAATTTAAAAAAAGATCCGAACAAATATTAGCCTTAAATGACACATTAGACCAGATGGACTTAACAAATACATACAGAACATTCCATCCCCAAATTGTAGAATATAAATTTTTTTCAAGTACACATGAAATATTCTTTAGGAGGGATTACATATTAGGCCACAAAACAAATCTCAACAAATTTAAGAAGACTGAAATAATTATCAGACAATCTTTCTGACCACAAGAGTATAAAACTAGATAATCAATTATAAGAAAAAAATGGAAAAAACAAAGAAACATGTGGAGGCTAAACAACATGCTACTAAACAACCAGTGGATAAATGAAGAAATCACAGGAAGTCAAAAAAAACACACTTTAAGATAAAAAAAAAATTGGAAAGAAAACTTTCCAAAATCTATAGGACATTGCAAAAGCAGTTCTAAGAGGGAAGTTCATAGTGGTAAGAGCCTACCCCAAGAAACAAAATCACAAACAATCCAACTTTACAGTTAAGAGACCTAGAAATAAGAACAAAGTAGAAAGTTAGTAGAAGGAAAAAGTAATAAAGATCAGAGTGAAACTAACTTAAATAGACTTATAAAACAATAGAAAAGATCAATGAAACTTAAAGCTGGTCCTTTGAAAAGATAAATAAGTAATGCACACACACCCCAGTTGAATAGAATAGAAAGTCCAGAAATAAACCCATGCATATAAGATGAATTAATCCATGACAAAGGAGGCAATAATATAAAATGGGGAAATACGGTGTCTTTAAAAAATGGTGCTGGGAAAACTGGACAGTGACATGCAAATGAATAAAACTGGACCAGAACTTGACATCATACACAAAAGTAAATTCAAAATGAGTAATGACTTAAATGAGACTTTCATTTAAGACCTGAAACCATAAAACTGCTAGAAGAAAACATAGGTAGGTAAACATAGGTAATCTCTGTGATATTGGTCTTAACAGTAATTTTTTTGGACCAGTTTCCTCAGGCAAGGCTAATAAAAGCTAGAATAAAGAAATAGAACTACATTTTTGAACAGCAAGAGAAACCATTAACAGAATGAACACTTACCCTACTTAATGGGAAAATACATTTCCTTTTTTTGTATTTTTGAAGATTTTATTTATTTATTCATGAGAGACACAGAGAGAGGCAGAGACATAGACAGAAGGAGAAGTAGGCTTCTCACAGGGAGCCCGATGTGAGACTGGTTCCCTCAACTCCAGGATTATGCCCTGAGCTGAAAGCAGAGCTTAACTGCTGAGCCATCCAGGTATCCCAGAAAGACATTTCCAAATCATACATGCAGTAAGGGGTTAATGTCCAAAATATATAAAGAATTTATACAACTTAATATCAAAAACACAAGCATCTGAATTTTAAAATGGTCCAAGAACTTGGATAGACATTTTTTTTCTTTTTTTTTTCTTTTTGACATTTTTGTTTTTCAAAGAAGACATGCAGATGACCTATAGGCACATGAGAAGATGCTCAACACTACATAATCATTAGGGATATTCAAATCAAAACCACAATGAGATGTCACCTCACAACTGTCAGATTGGCTATTATCAAAAAGAGAAAAAATATCAAGTGTTGGTGAGAAAGTAGAGATAAGGGAACACTTGTACACTGTTGGTGGGGATATAAATTGGTGCAGCCACTATGGAAAATAGCGTGAAGTTTCCTCATATGATCCAGCAATTTCACTTCTGGATATTTATACAAAGAAAATAACAACACCAATTTGAAGAGATATATGCACTTCTATGCTCATTACAGCATTATTTACAATAGCCAAGATATGCAAGTAACCTAAAAGTTCACTGTTATATATACACAATAAAATATTACTCAGCCAAGAGATCTTGCCATCTACAACAACATGCATAGATCTAGAGGATATTATGCTAATTGAAATAAGTTAGAGAAGGATAATAGCATATGATTTTAGCAATACATGAGATCCAGAAAAACAAAACAAAAGTAAAAAAACAACATAGATTCATAGATAAAAAGAAAGAACTAGGTAGGGATTGCCAGAGGGGAAGGGTCTAGGGAGATAGACAAAATAGGTAAAGGGGATACAAACTTTGAGTTATAAAATAAGTAAGTCACAGGGATGTACTGTACAATACAGAGAATATAGTAAATGTGATAACATTAGTGACAGAAGGTAAGAACACTTCTTGTGGGGATCATTTTATACTTATAAAAACACAAAATCACTGTGATGTACACCTGAAACGAATAGGATTTTGTAAACCAATTATACTTTAATAAAGAAAGCTTAAAGACAAATAGTTCAGATAAGTAACATGATACAATTGATTTACACTTATAACAAGAATATACTTATCAACATGTTTGCCACTATGTTTTAAAACACATCAAACTTTACTTTTTCATCACTCTAGATATCTCTAGTCAATTATTTGTCTCTCATCATTCATACATTTTAAGAAAACTGCCTTCATTTGTATTAATTTATATTTATGTGTATATTATTTTGGAATTTTGTTCACTGAGTCAGAAAACAAATCTATGAAATGGTAAAACCAATATTGAGTCCATTCTCTTTAATTTCTTCATATTCTCCTGAATATAAAAAGCATGATATAATAGTATCACACTTAATAACCAATTAATATTAAATTTTGCCTCTTCAAGAATGAAATTAAAATGTTTACATTTTTAGGAACATTGGAGCACAACAAAGAATTTGAATAAACATCTAAAATAAAACTGGAATCTACATTCTCAAGACTCTCTTATGATACTGTTTCATAGTATTGTACCATTTTGGATTATTTTGGTTTAAGAAAGAAGTTTGAGACAGTCTGTTGTGCTCTGCAAGTTGCACTGAAGCACAAGGCAAGAAAATCAGATTTTATTCCTGGTGCTCTTATCCCAAGATTCTTTTCACATGCTCAGTCTGTGGAGTATTACTGTCTTGTTTAGCTGATACTATTTAATGTCATTCTTCCCTGTTTGAGGATAGTCTTTAAGAATCTGTAAAGTAAAAAAAAAAAAAAAAAGAATCTGTAAAGTGCCTCAATAGTGCTCAATAAATACTTGAATGTTGACTAACACTAACTTGACCCAAATATATTTTTTAAATTTCTAGTATGGAAATAAATTGCATCATCCCATAGTATTTTCATGTGGAATAAATAAGAAAAATTTGTTTTCAGAGGATCCAACAATGTCAAGGAATATAAAATATTATTCTAGCAAATATCACTTTTAACAAGGACTAGGAAACTTATACATTTCGTTCTAAATCTATTATGAAACGCTGCCTGCCAAGGACAAAAGTTAGAAACAAATTTTACAAGCATAATTTTGCACTTCTGAAATATTTAAATTCTTTTGGAATAAATTACTGTATTTCAACATACATAAATTATATAGGATTCTTACACTCTTTTAATGGTTTATTTAATTTTTATTCTTATCTTCACTGCCACATACTACCAGATTCCACTGCAGGAATTTCCAAGGTCTCTTCCAGCTCTTGTTTCTTTGACCTTGCTAAACAAACCTGTAAGGTGTTTGCCTACCATAGCTTTAAGTTTTCTGCTTGGTTTCTGTAATTTAGTACATGCAACATCTTTAAGCTTACTTACTATCACTCTCCAATTCTAATCCATGTTTTCACTAAGAAGTAATGCTTTCCAGTTACTATGCTGTTTCCCATATCTTGCAACATTTGTCTGTGTTTCAAGTTCAACATTTATCTATGTTTCAAGGTAGACAGCATTTATTGGTGTCCAGCTGGAGACCAATATCTCTCTGCTTTTGTTTATTTGTATGCTCACCTTAACATTTGTATTTGGATTGTATATATGGATAAAGATCACAATTTCTTTTTCAATTGTAAAATGTTTTAATTGGTGCTTTTCTCTTTATATCATCTAGTACAAAGTGTATTTTTATTTTTTCCCCCTCTCTGGTAGATCACATTAATGATGCAAAGTTTTTCTTTCAGCCTATATCTATTCTCTTTACCATGAAACCTTGTAGCACCTTCCCAGGTGGGCAGGGCATAATTTTTTGCCCCTTAGCAGCACTATGTGACTTGCTTTGATCAAGGAGAAGTTTGCTATATAACTAGTTGTCTTAAAAAGGCTTTGCCCAATTAGCCCACGGGTCTCAGGATGAATGAGAGACACACAGAGTAGAACTGCCCAAACTAAGCGTTGCTTCAAAAGTTCAGCCACAGATTGAACCTACAGATGAATAGATTAGCTACGTAAAAATTAACTGAGCCAAGTCTAGATTGGATGAACCATGACTAACCCTTAGGCATGAGAAAAATAATAAATGACTGTTGTTTTAGGTCATTTTGGGATGTTATTTGATGCTGAATAAACCACTGGTATAGTCTCATAGCAACACTAAGTTAACAAGCATTTATTTTCATAAATAAAATGTTCATAAGAATGTAATATTACAACTTTCAATGCTTCAATAAACTTATGCTGTGTATTTTCATACTATACTTATCATTTCATGTGATCAATAAACACACTTTATATTCAAAAGAAAAAAGTCTACATTTTTTCCATCACTATAAACATGCAAGAAAACAAACTTCTGAGATTAGCTAAAATCTATGTTCTATTTTCTTATAGGTTCAACTGTAACTTTTATTGTGTTGTATCTGAGAATACAATTGTTGTGTTATAGTCAACTTGAGAATACATAAGACATGTATGTTGATCATTATTAATGCCTGTAATTGTATATGTTATAATATTAGAGCTTTATACATTATGATTCAATGGATCTTAGACCAAGATTTAGTCTTGGGTTTAAACCAAAACTAAATGGGTTCAAGTGGGGGCAGAAATAAATAAAACTCTTTTCAATTTCAAAAACATGAGATAACAGTACTAAGCAAAGTTGGCTGTCAATATTAAATTGTGAAATATTCCCCAAATTATGAGTGTATTGAGAGAGAATCTGATAAACCAGAGTAAAAAAAAAAAACACTACATAAGCTATTATTGTATGTGATGGTCATGTCAATAAATCAGAAAGCGTCTTGCATATTATGCTTGCTAGCCTAAAGAAAGCTGTCCTCGTGAGACTGACTGTATGGATAGCAAACACATGCAAACACAATTGAAGAATGTTTTATCTCCAAATTTCATGTGATTATGGAATAAAACAAAAATATACCACTAGGCAAATTTCGAAGGGCTGGAGTCCTTAGATGAATTTAACTGTTTTAAATAATGTTATTACCATGCAAGTAAAAATTAAAATATCACTAAAACCAAGTTTTAAAAATGTGATGCATGTTTATTTCTTTGAATTCTCAGGAAAATTGAATCTATAATAGAAATCTGAGCTGTCATTAAGTATAAAAATATTTGTTTCACAAATATATATATATAGATCATTATTATATATATCAATCTATATATATATAGATCATTATTATATATATATATATATCTCAGGTTAATACCATATATATAATACCATATATATGTATATATTTCAGTGAAATGCCATAGTGATGTTATATACCATATGGCAATATGGTATTAACTTGATTATGAGTAATATATTCACACTGCATACACTGGGAATATATAAGAAAACATTTAAAAACTGTAATCACATAATATACAGTCAACCAGAGATGAAATTTTAATGATTTTGAATAGTATATGTATATTTGAGAACAGTGTTTTATAATTTTGAAATTCAAAATTTTTTGCTCAGCATTATATTTATTTTCCAATTTATAAAATACTTTCTACAAACTTTATAATAGCTGCATATTGTTTCCATGTAGCCAGAAAAATCCAATTTAGTAGTTTAGGACATGAATAGAGCCATATTATTTCACTTAATCACATTGACCTCTTTCTAACCTTATTAGGAAGAAATCCATTGTTTTTCTCTTGAGACTACACTTGCCTGAAATCATTGAAGAACCCTAAGCATAGCTTATTCAATCCAAAATATTCAGTGATGTTTTCAAATATTAGGATGAATGATAACTACAAAATCAATCTCAGTATTTGGTCACTGTCACAAAAAGTTGCTCACAGGCATTGATCATATACAACGTAGTAGATGCTTGTTCAGCGTAGCAAGTATTCCCTGGCTGAATGTGAAATAGCATTCGAAACAGTCTTAAGAGGTAACTTGCTCTACGCTTATGCACCCCTTTCTTGCTGACCAAGTCCCTTGATTTGTAGCAGAACTAACAAACTTACCTTGAGATTTTGCAGACAACTGGCCTTGAGGAATGAATGACCAAACTTTCCCAGAAGATTAAGGCCTGACCACATTGGAAAATAACTGCCACCTTGCTGGTTCATTAGGTAGAGCATGCAGCTTTTGATTTCAGGGTCAGGAGTTGGAGCCCCACACTGAGTATAGAGATTACTTAAATAAATGAGCTTTAAAAAAAAATAGCTGCCACTGATGCCAGCAAATCTGTTCTGAGTCATGAGCACCAGCTCCACCTGCACTTAGCCACCACATTTCCCTGGCCTTCCTCTTAAAAACCCCTTGGCTTCCCCTGGACTGGGAAGACTGTCTTTGGGACACTAGTCCACCATCTTCCCAGGTTGCTGATTCTCTGAATACAGCAATGTTTCCTTTCCCACCACCACTTGTCTCTTCAGTATTGATATTTGTGGAGCGAACAGCCGAATCTGAGTTTGGAGCCAGTTGTTTGTCTTGTTAACAGGTGAGGTCCATGGTTAGATAAGAGATTATTCCACCCTTCAGCCTAAGGTTTTGGTCTGTTTTTCCTTTGTAATCTCATACCCCAAAACTTTTTTCAAAGGAACACCATTAGAGCATCAACTGGAGAGAAACTTCCAGGATCCACACAAGCTTTATTAAGAAACAGCATTACCTCATGTACATACAAGTTCATATGTTGTACCTGGGGTCACCAAGCCAAACTTTTTTCTTTCTCTTGTAATGTGAACTGCCACTTACTATGTTGTTCTTATCATAAGGACTTTGTTTCCAGTTCGTAAGGTGTTTACAAGAACACTTGTGCAAATTTTTCTAATTTGAAATTCTAGAAGTATCTCTTTTTAGAAAGAAGTATGTAGGGTTTTCTGTACTAATTGAGAGATTCCCTCCCTCATCTATTGTCTTATTCAGGAATTATTTACTGAGTCCCTACAATGTGTCAAGTACTCTTATATCTTTTGCAGATACAACAGTGTGAATTAAAGAATGTTCACTGCTCTTGGAGCTTATGTTTTAGTGGTGGAAACCATAAATAAATTGACAAATAAATGAGGAAATACTAGGGAGTAAGAAGTCCTTTGGAGAACATGACATTTCAATTAATAACTCCATCAAGAAAGAATGAATCATAGAATGATAATGGCTGAAGTAGGTTTCTGGCAGAAGGTTTCAGCTAGTCTTATAACCCAAAATCTGGAACATGCTTTGTGAGTTCTAGGAAGAGAAAGAAGACCAGCATTGATAAGGATGCTGGTTTGTCACTTAAAAAAAAAAGTTGCAGGAGATGTGAACAAGAGGGTAGGGCTTCTGATGGAACAGTAGGGTCTTTCAGGCCAAATAATGAGTTTAATTATTTTAAACACAATGGGATGCCACTGAAAGGCTTTAAGTAAGAGAATAAGGATTATTGTTTTATTAAAGAAAACACTTTGGCTGTTTGTGGAGAATAAATTGTTCATGAGTGAAAATGAAATCAAGAAGAATATTTAGGAGGCTATTACTATAATTTAAGCAAGAGATAATGAATTTTGGACACTAAAGAAGGAAAAAAACTGGGTAGGATAACTAGCAAGAAAAGGTTTCAAAGTAGCACTGACAAGTAGTTTGAATTAAGTAAAATAAAATATAGTCATAATGAATAAATAGATGGGACTCTTAACAGAGAGAATAGAGACAACAAAAATATAAAAATTCAGGAACTGAGAAACATAATTTCTGAAATTAAAAAAATCTATCTGATTACAACAATGGAATAAGACTGTAAAAGTATGAACAAGCAAAAAGACAACTGAATTTGAATTCATATCTCTTTAGAAGTTTAGCTTATAAAATTTTATAATCACTATGAGCTAGCTGAAAAGATTTCAGACTACATTAACATCTTTATCTGTTAAATGGCTAATACTGCATTAATTCACTAATGTACTTTTTAAGCTACTTATACTAATTTATTTTGCATTTTGCTCAAAAAAGAGGATCAGGACGCTTATAGACATTAACACAATGTAGCAAGATAAAATGATAAAAAGAGAAAAAGTAGGAATTACTAGGAATTTGGAAAATATGAGAAAATTCTAGTAAAGTACCCAAAACATTAGGTTTTGAACCAGACTTAACTCTGTAACTAACTAGATTTGATATTGACCAACTTACATAAAATTTGATATCTTCTTTCTTTATAAAATGGGAATAGTAACACATATCAATAAGGTTGATGAAGATATCAGAGAAAATATATCCAAAATACCAAGAACCATAGGTATAAATCACCGATGAAGAGGGCACTTGAAGTAATGAGCACTGGGTGTTTTGTTTTGTTTTGTTTTGTTTTTAGATTTTATTTATTTATTCATGAGAGACACAGAGAGAGACAGAGAGGCAGAGACACAGGCAGAGGGAGAAGCAGGCTCCCTGCAGGAAGCTTGATATTGGACTCCATCTGGGGACTCTAGGATCATGTCTTGGGCGGAAGGCAGGCGCTAAACTGCGGAGCCACCCAGGGATCCCGAGCACTGGGTGTTGTATGCAACTGATGACCCACTAAATTCTACCTCTGAAATTAATAATACATATATGTTGATTAAATTAAATTTAAATTTAAAAAGAATAAATCTTTAAAATTATCTAATAATGGTTAAATTATTATTATTATTGCTTATAATTTAGACACTAGTCTACAATATAATATAACACATGCTTAATTATGTAGAGTAATGAGAATTGATCATGTGCTCTAAAACTTACTTGATGTGTCAAGATTTCTAATTAGGGCAAATTTTTTTTTCTTTAATCATTACCTAACGTAAAATAATTAAAATCCTTTTATAAAAGTCAAGGGTAAATCACTGTGAAAATCCTATTAATTTGTTTTGAGGTGTTATAAGACTAAAAAATTATCTTTAAAAATAATTTGATTTGAACATATTCTGGTCAAAAAAAACCTGGTTTTATGTTTAGTCATCTATTAAGGTATGTCTTAAACACACACACACACACACAACAAAAACAAACATAAAAAAATCAACGATACATGTGAGGAATCATGAAAGGTTTCCAATATTATGGCAGGAAAAAAAATGTGAAGAAAAATTAACTTTGTGAAAAAACAGCTTCCCAAGCAAAGCTTGTACCTTATACGTATAGTCCATAAATATAGTCCATAAATTGAGACCTTCAAATCTGAGGCCTATTATATTTCTTTTCATAAAAAAATAAAAGGCTGACTACAAGATTTAAATCTTTAGAATTTCAAACAACTTCATCTACTTTTTGATCTTTTTGTTTCTTATTAAAACCCTAAAGTTTCCTTATGCTATTAGTTTTATCATATTCATTCATTAGTTCATCATACACTTATTAAGTGTGTCTTTGTAGTAGGCATGATTTTTTTTTAAAGATTTTATTTACTCATGAGAGACACAGAGAGAGAGAGAGAGAGGCAGAGACACAGGGAGAGGGAGAAGCAGGCTCCATGCAGGGAGCCGCACGTGGGACTCGATCCCAGGTCTCCTGAATCAGGCCCTGGGCTGAAGACGGCGCTGAACCGCTGAGCCACCTGGGCTGCCCAGTAGGCATGGTTTTAATTCAAGGAATTCAGTAGTGATTGTACAAACCAAAAAAATCCCTACCTTCATTGTTATGTATTCTAATTTGCAAAGTCTCTTAATTATAAAATAAGCCTTACACACGCACACACACACACACACACACACACAGAGGCACACATTTACACACACATGCACATGCATATAACATATGTTGTGCAGAAAAATAAACAAGATAGAATAGGAAATTTACCATAGAGGAGAGTAAATCTTAAATAGGAAGATCATAGAAGGACTCACTGAGATAACATTTGAAAAAGCTAAATACGTTTGCCCATACATTGTTTTCCCCAATGGAAAACAGGGGGATAAATCATTCTAGGCCAAAGGAACACTAAATTCAAAGGTTATAAGATGAGGGTATATGGCTTATTGAGGACCAGCAGGGAGGGTCTTGTATAAGTTCTTTGGTTTTATTTCTGAGTAAAAAGAGAAAGATGTTTCAGTGTTTGAACAGAAACAAACATTAAAAAAAAATAAGTAATAGTGAAAGGGAATATAAAGGAAGGGAGAAGAAATGTTGGGAAATATCAGGAAGGGAGACAGAACATAAAGACTCCTAACTCGGGGAAACGAACTAGGGGTGGTGGAGGGGGAGGAGGGCGGGTGTTGGAGGGGAATGGGTGACGGGCACTGAGGTGGACACTTGACGGGATGAGCACTGGGTGTTTTTCTGTATGTTGGTAAATTGAACACCAATAAAAATTAATTAAAAAAAAATAAGTAACTTATTTTCATTTAAGTGCAAGGTGTCAAGTATACATTAGGGATCCATTTAAGGAAAAATTAGGAGAAAATAGAACTGTTTCAATCTAGAGAAGAGTGGCTTGGATCAGTGTGAAGGTGGTAAGAAGTAGTGCTAATAGGCTTTACTGACAGTATAAAAGAGAAAAGATCTAAAGGATAATAATAATAATAATATAATAATAGTAATAATAATAATAATAATAATAATAAAAACAACTTTTGGCAAAAAGAAAAGTACCTGAATAAATTGTGTGAGCAGTCAATTCTGGGAGAAAAGTGTTTATGTTTGGACATATTAAGTTTTACATGTCTATTGAATACTGATGAATATATGGCAAGAAGAAAGATGTATACACAGATTTAGAATTCAAACAAGAACTGATCTATTGATATATGTGTAAATCTTAATATTTACAAGGAAATAGGTATAGATATAGAATTGTAGTACCAAAGACTCAGCCTTGAGGATGTCAACTTTGAAAGTTAGAAATGAGAGAAGAGAAGGATAATGAGAAGAGGAAAACCAGGAGAGTGCAGATCCTGAAAACTAAGGAAGAGGGAGTAATCAAATGTATAAATATTACTGGTAAGAGAAGGATTATGAGGATGAAAATTTTTTGTTGGATTTAGCAACCAAAGATAATTAGTCATCTTCCCCAAAACATTTTCCTAGGCAAACAGAGGGAATGCCTGACTAGATTGGATTCAAGAGAATGGTAACATATGAATATTATCTTATATCAGGTAACTCTCTTAAACTACTGCTCTATAAAAGGGATCAGGAAAAAAAGGGGGGGCAGTAACTAGAAAGAAATATAGAGTCATGAGAATTACTTAAACTATTTTTTAAGATAATAGAAGAAACAGAGGTATATTTATATGCTAAGAATTATCTATTCGAAAGGGGAAAATATTGATGATGGTAGAGAAAGTGGGGAGAAAAAAGTGACACCTCCTTTATTTGGTAGGAGAGATGGCCCATAATCACAAGTGGAAAGTTTTATTAAATAAGAGCATAGGGAACTCATCCAGAGAAAGAAGGAATACATCAACACTTATAGTCACTGCTACTCCTATGTGTCAAAAGGTAGCACTCAAAACCACAACAATACATCATTTGCTCATGATTCTGGAACTGGGGGAGAGATTGCAGAAAACGGTTTACCTCCATGAGAATGGCTACCCCTGCCCCTCCCCACATGGTTTCTGTGAGGGCTGGAATATCCAAAATGGCTTTTTCACTTATAATCAATGTCTCTTTATATAACTGAAGACTTGTCATACATATCTCTTAGTTACACATAGTTCCTTTGTGTGGCTTGTTGGTCACCCTTAAAGCAGATGATCTCAGGGATAGTAGAGACATTATAGTGACTCCTTTCACCCGAGGCATAAAAGCAGAAGCTGCCAGACACCTAGAATATCACTTCTGCCATATTTTATGATCAAAGCAGTCAAAGGGCCAGCACATATTTCGGCGGGGAGGGGGGAGAGGTCAGATAAATACTCAACAAAATAAGGATGGGATTGTCATGGTACTATTTTACGAACATTTATCTCTCCTTATATGTGGTCCTAAAACTCCCCCTCCTTCAGGTTAGAGAGTTACTTCTATTTAAGAGGAACAGAGAATCAAATTGAGTTTAAACTGGTACTTCTAATGACTTCAAATTCAATATAGAGGGGAAAAAAAGATCATTGCAGATTATT
Organism: Vulpes vulpes; assembly: GCF_048418805.1. Taxonomy (NCBI): domain Eukaryota; kingdom Metazoa; phylum Chordata; class Mammalia; order Carnivora; family Canidae; genus Vulpes; species Vulpes vulpes. Next base: position 67,447,818 of record NC_132781.1, read on the forward strand.
TTTATTGCAAAGCAAGGTGCTAAAATATTTACTTTTATTTCAAAGTACTTTATAGTTCATTGGCTTTCAGCTACAGCATGAATGATTTTAATTGTTGAGAGCCAATGACATATAGAAAAATAACCTAAACTTGTCATTATATGAGTTCCCAAATTGAGAGATTGTGAATTCTTTCAAATTATGTTCTCCAAATTTTAACAGTGTGATTAAAGTATTACAACGGGAAAAATGAATATAAAATGACAAATATATCCTCATCAAGAACAACATAGTATGTTACATTGGTTATGGAACACTTTAAGAGTAGTCCAATTGCATTATCTTCTGTGACCTAACACAAATAGTTCCACTTTCTTGGGTAAATCAACCCAGATGTGAGATTTATTAATTTTCTAAAAGAGAAAACAACAGACTTCTAATTTCTATAATATACTAAGATTTCCAGACCAGTTAGGAAATTATCTTAGGCATTAAAATTACCTTGGGTCTCTGTTTTTATAGCATATATATATTAATTTTATATTTCTGCATAACAAATTATATGAGTAACACAGGAACTAAAACTTAGACTTGTTTATTAGCACAGAGGCCCATAGGTTGAATTCCAACACACAATGCTGGGATTCTTTGCTCTAATTACCACAAGGCTGAAATCAATGTTGCAGCTGGGGTATGTTTTTGAGTGGAAAAAATCCACTTCCAAGCTTGTTTTTGTTGTTGGCAAAATTCAGTTCCTTGTGGGCATAGAACTGAGGTCTCCATTACCTTAGTATGTGGCCACTTCATTATCAAGCCACTAATGATGCATCATAGCTGCCTTATACTTCAAATCACTGACTTTTTCTATAGCCAGCTAGAGAAAACTTTCAGCTTCTAAAGGGCTCATGAGACTAAGTCAGGCCTCCTCATATAATCTTTCTATCTAAAGGTCAACTGGGACATATAACATAATAATGGTAATAAAATCTACTATAGAAACTCTTCTGGAGATGATACATAGAGTGGATATCAGGGGTGGAAAATCTTCAGGGACATCTTAGAATTCTGTCTACAACGATGTAAAATGGCAATTTCTCCCTTAGTCACAAATTTGTAGCCTTAAACATTTCCCAGTCTTCCTACCCTCAGCCCCTGGTAACCAACATGCTATACACCTTAAATTTACACCATATTATATGTCAATTATATCTTGCGGGGAAAAAAATGGCACATTCCATAGTCTCAAAATGATTCCTGCTGCTTTTACTGATCCAAACATGAAGATTAAATGAGGCATGAAATTTTTTTTCCTGAAATGATTATTTATACCACTGTAATAGCATTTCTACTGAGGCAATTCTTTTATTGCAACCTTAGTAGTGAGAAACAAATACGTTTTTTTTTTAAATTTGATAAATTACACATCTTACATAGTTAAAGGAGTTATAAGATAATTAATAAGAAACAAAATATATCAAGTTTATGATGTTGATTATGCTTGAAGTACAAACTAGATAATCTAATTGGAGAATCTTAAAAATAAACTAACAGAAATGTATGGTATAATCTCACTGAAAGGGTGGAGTAAAAAGCTGGCCAAAGGAACTATGGAAAATGATTTTTTAAAAGATTTTATTTATTCATGACAGACACAAAGAGAGAGGGAGAAACACAGGCAGAGGGAGAAGAGGCCCCCCACAGGGAACATAATCAATGCAGGACTCTATTCCAATCCCAGTCTCAGGGACCATGCCCTGAGCCAAAGGCAGATGCCTAACAATTAAGCCACCCAGGTATCCCAAAAATGATGTCTTTAATGGCTAAGGGATTATACATAAATGCTGCAACTCTTTCCAGGGCTATCAAACCAACTTGTGAGCAAAATCTCTCCACCATCTGTTTTTATATGGCCAGCAAGGTAAAAATGGTTTTACATTTTAAAATGTAAAATGTAAATCTAGCTCTTTACAAAATATATCTACCAACTTGTACCCTGGTTTATTTTTTTTCCACGCAGAAGTAATGTTTGCCAATTCTGAAATTAATATATATCCTAGGCTGAACAAATAACTATAAAAATTATAGATTATGGGAGCCAGGTTTTTCACTATCAGAGAAATAATTTACAATTAAGCAAGAAGGGAGGCTAGAATGAATCTGATGGTGCTAGATTAGAATAGCTATATGAATTAATGTTTATTTTAGTACAGACAGATGATAGAGGATAGATATACACAGGTGGATACAGATGTCTGAGTGTACGTGTGCACATTTCTATATACACTTATACTATATACACTTATATTGTTTGATCCACCAGCTGAGAGGGCCTAGAAACAATGACACCCCAGTAACAATGAACAAACCCATCCTCAGATCTTGATTTCCAAATACTATTATCCATTAAAATGAACTAGAACATGAGGCAAGGAAAATAAAAGATGAAACTGAAATGTAAAGTAAGGAAACACATCTGTACATTGGTCTTGGCAATGATTTTTTGGATATGACATTAAGACCACAAACAGCAAAAATGAAAAATTAACCCATTGGACTATATCAAACTAAAAAGTTTCAGCATAGCAACAGAAACAAACAACGAAAGGAAAAGACAACCTACTAAATGGGAACAAATATTTGCGAACCATATATTGGCTAAGGGGATAATAGCCAAAATATATAAAAAACTCAGAACTCAGTAACAAAAAACAAACAAACCAATTTTAAAAATGGGCAAAGGAACTAGATAGACACTTTTCAAAGGAAGATATACAAATAAGCAACAGTTACTTGGAGTTGTTAACTGTAACTAATCATCAGGGAAATACAAATCAAAACCACAATAAGCTATCACATTTCACCTTTTAGAATGACTATAATCAAGAAAATAAGATATAACAAGTATTTATAAAGATGTAGAAGAAAGAGAACTCTTGTACACTGTCGGTAGGGATGCAAATTGGGGCAGACACATGGAAAACAGTATGGCATTTCCTTATTTCCTTAAAAGTTAAAAACAGAACTGCCGTAAGATATAGCAATTCCATTTCTGGGTAGATGCCAAAGGAAATGAAAACAGGATATTGAGAAGATATCTGCATTCCTATGTTTATTGCAGCATTATCCACAATGGCTAACATATAGAAACAACAGAAGTGCCCATTGACAGATGAATAGATAAAAAAGATGTAAGATGTGTATATACACACACAATGAAATATTATTCAGTCATGAGAAAGAGGAAATCTTGCCATTTGCAACAAAACTGATAGATCTTAAGGGCATTATGCTTAGTCGGAAAAGTCAGAAAAATACTGTATGGTATCACTTATACATGGAATCAAAAAAAAAAAAAAAAAGAAAGAAAACCTCATGGCAACAGAGAGTAAAATGGTGGTCACCAAGGAGTGGTGGATGGCAGACTAGAAGAGATATTTAAGGGTACAAACTTGCAACTAACAAAAAAAAAAAAAAACACCTCCTAGAGATACAATACACAGTATAGTGATTAGAGATATCAATGTTATATTATAATCATACTTGCTAAGAAACTCTGATTCCCAACACAAAAAATATATGGTAATTATATGATGTGATAAAGGTGCTATCTAGTGCCACAATGGAAATCTTACTGCAATATATAAATGATATAAATTAATATGCTGTATACCTAAAATTTATACAACGTGTTTTTAAAAAATTTTAAAGAGCTTACACAATGTCAGATATATTTCAACAAAATAAAGAAAACAAAGAAATATATAAATAATAAGGGGTTATGTCAAATATACACAGGAGTCCACATGAAAGATGTGTCACTATTTGAACAACAAAATAAGTAGCACTATTATCTTATAATAACTTAAAGAATAAATAGATGATTCCATACTGATATGAAAATATTGAATAAAAAAGAAACGAGGGAAATCATTCTTAAAGAAGGATTTAAAATAATATATCTGGATACTTTTTCTTCAGGAGGTGGCATTTATTTACTACCTCTCCTTCCTTCACCAGTATAGGATAGATAAACTTAATGATTCACATTCAAAGAAAAGAGTAGGGACAAAGAAATAAAAAAAAATAATAATAAAAAGTAGCTTCTTTACAAGAGAGAGTACCAGTAAACTGTCTTACCCAAGTAATCAACTTTCATGTCACCATTAAATGTCATCTTAATATCATTTACTGTCTGATATAATGTGATGAGAATGGCATTTTACCTGCGTGGTCTTCATTCCTATGTCTATAATCCTCTCTAATCATGGGAAGACATCAAAAAAACCCTATTCTAGGATTCTCCACAAAATACCTGGCTAGTATTCTTTAAAAGTATCAATATCATAAAAATCAAGAAAATTTTAAGAAACTAAGATTAGGAACATAAAGACAAATTGCAACATGGTATCCTAGATTAGATCCAGTAAGAGAAAAAAAGGGACATTGCTGGGAAAACTGTTGGAATTCAAATTAAATTTGTAGTTTAGTATTGTCACAAAATCCTAGTTTTGATAAATACCCTATGATTATGTGAGATGTTAACATTAGAAGAAGCTGAATGGAGGCTACATATTATCTTTGTCATTCTTCTGTAAATCTAAAATTATTTCAAAGTAAAATACTTATCAATCACTTTAAAATAAATTAATACATAACACTTATTTTCCAATAACCATCTTGGTTTTTCCCCCATAATTTGATATCTTCACATCTTCCAATATAACATGTAATTTAAGCATGAAATTGACTTTACAATAAATTAACAGCCCCCCCCTTTTTTTCTGACTCTAAAGGTGTCAGAATTCTGAGTTAAGGGAGGGGGGAGACAAAATTTTAAAAAAAGCAGTGTCTTTATTGAAGAGTTAAATAATTTTTCTTTAGAAAACACAAACATATATGCCATAGAGTGATTCATGTTTGTGAGTATTCTTTATTGACAAAATCCATTAGCACACTGGCATATAGGTGCAGCCCATCAAATCCCCTAACTTTCATTTCTTTGATTGATGGATTTTTAGAAAAAAATAAATAAATGTTTTGCTAATACCAGACTGACTGTCACATTTGATATTGGTTCACTGAGAGGGTATTTCCACATTCCAGATTGTGACAAAGGAAAATGTGTTTTGTACCAAAACTGTGTTAGAAACCTTGAAAGGTTCAGAAGCTCATTTCAGATAAACTCTTCAACCTTCCACAGACGTGATATGCTACAGCTAAAAAACTGAGCTGAAAATTTCCTGGGCACTTGGTTTCTTATGAGATTCCTAGAACCATGTCTTTTTTTCCCTCTAGCAAGACTTGCAAATAAAATAATCTTCTATCTGAAAGTCAGTAAATCCAGCGGCAATATTCAGGGCAGATATTTCACATGCTTGAGGATCCATGAGCCTTCCTTCCTTTGCATAAGCTCTGTTAGCTATTGCCCTTTATAAGGACCAAAGTCACTAAAGAATTCTATTCTTTCATAGTTTCCATTTTTCCAATTCTTCATCAATAAGTCATAAAGCAAGTAAGAACATGTTAGAAGTGAAATGACTTAACACTATGAAAAATTGAAAACTTTTGCTTTTTCTAGAGACGTGTTACTACTTTGTAATATTTCCAATTCTATTTCTTCTGACTTGATAATGACATTAAATTCCATACACACAGAAAATGTTTTTTTAAAAAAGTAAAACTTCAGACCAAGTTGGTAAACTTCAAATTAGAATGAACACAGTTATGGGTTTGATGATGAGAAGCTCTCTGGCCTTGTCATGAAATCTATTATATTTCCTCCACTTCTGAACATAGTTTCTTGCTTCTATTTCACCTGTACTTCTCTGACCACTCTCTCCATTTTGCTAAAGAAATACATTCAAACTCCTCTTTATACACCGATTGTAATTCTACCTAAAGTTTCTTAGTTTTCCCTTAGGCTTAGAAATCTTCTGTACTAATACTTCTTGGTTCCTTCCTTCCCTTTTATTTATTTTTTTCCTTCTGACATCATCCAAGAGTTTCTAAGAGATATTTCCTTCAAATTAATGACTGGGCAATATTTTACTTTTTTATGCCTACTGTGACACCTGTTTCCTTTTTAAAAAATGTAATGGATTATATGAAATAATAGTATACGTTATCTGTCGTTTCAAATTTTCATTTAATTTAAAAAACTAGAAAATACAATGTTAATCTTGGAACTGTGTAATTAGTGACAAAATGTCTAGTTTATATTCTTCTCTGCAAGAACCTTTGAGCCAATGCTGCTGTTATGCATATAGGACTCTTACTTAGTTCTACAGAATTGTGGAGAAACAGATGGAGTGGTAGTGTCAGACCCAAACTAGACTATTTCCAATATGTTATTGATAAAGAGGTCAGCATGTTATCATATTCCCTTAAACACATCAGTCAGTTACACAAGGAATGGTAAAGGATTTTCCCCAGCATTGAGCAAAATTTGAAAGTCTAAAATCTCAGAGGCAAGGGAACCACAGAGAACTGATATGATGTTCTGGTAGCCACTCTTCCTCTCAGTATGTCTGCCATTATTGGTGTATGGAAAGACCAAGAATCTAGGGAGTGAGTTTAGACAGAGGGCTTTTTTCAAAGGGGCAGAATTTTGGCAAGTTCTCAAGAGTGGAGAGTTATAAATTCGAGTTTGGACTGTAAACGTAGTCAGGAAATTGGAATATAGGTATTCACCTTTTAAGACGGGAATCCCAGCAAGGTGATATTGATACTGTGCCAGTTTTCCACTTGAAGCATACCAAATTCTTGAGATGCACAGGGCAATAAGATAAGAAGTACCAAGAACCACTAACGTGTGAAGCAAAGTTTTCCATAGTCAGGTAGATTGTGTTAAAAAAAAAAATCCAGAAATTTCTGAAAGAATTTCCAAAAGGAAAAGTTTGAGAAAATATCCCATACCTCAGTTGGAAATAGATGTAGGCTATACAATTAGGGGTATATGCATTCCCTACAGAAGTTCAAGGGCACACACTTTCCATAAAGCTGTAACTCAGCTTCTTCTGAACTCAGTCCCTCTTGCCTTCACTCGTTCATCAGAGGATAAATAGAAATCACTTAGAGGAAGAAAAAAAATCACACAGAGCCTTTAAAATGTTAAATGTCTGGAATTCTGTAAAAAATAATCAGGCATGTGAAGAAAAAGAACTAAGAGAAAAAGCAGGATAATATTAATAGACTCACAGATGACCCACTTTGGGGAATGATCACAAGTAGATTTTAAAATCTAGTGTTAAAAATTCAGAACTCAGATAAATTTAACAGCAGATTGGGCATATCACAAAAAAGAACAAGTAAAATGAAAGGAGGAGAGCAAAAATATGCTAGATCTGGGCAAGTATTGAAAAGCAATACAGAAATAAATTAGTAATGTATGAAATTAGATTCTCATAAAGGGCAGAGAATAAAAATGGGGGGAAAACAATATTGCAATGGATATCAAACAAGAATTTCCAAATTTGTTCACAGGTATACATCAAGATAAATCAAGAAACTTATGGGGTGTGTGGGTTGCTCAGCCAGTTAAAGCATCTGATGTCAGTACAGGTCATGATCTCAGGGTTCTGGAATCCAGCCCTGCTCCCCACTCAGTGGGGAGTCTGCTTTTCTCTCTCTCTCTCTCTCTCTCTCTCTCTCTCTGCCCCCTCCCTACTCATGTGCATGTAGGGACTCTGTCAAATAAATAAATTTTTTTAAAAAAGCCCTAAAAGGCAAGCCCTAAATGAGGCAAGATAAATACAAAGAAAACCACGGCTAAGCCTATCATATTAAAGCTGATAAACAAGTCACTATATTAAAATAATAAGGGATACAAACCCTATTCTCTTCACAGTAGATGAAAAAATTTATAAAAAGTCCACACATGTTCGTGATAACAATGTGAAAATTAGCATATTAATATTAAAGATAACATTCCTAAAATGTTAAAAAAATTTTCAACAATTATAATTAGTGCTCAAGTCCAGAAAGCTTTTCCCTGGAGACTGGGAAGTAGAAAAGAATACCTCATATCATAACTTGCATTTGATGTTACTAGCTAATGTAAATAGGAAAAAAATAGTTTTAAATCCTACAAACTGGGAAAGAAAAATATAAAACTATCATTACTTGCAGAAATTAAAAAAATAGCAACTACATTTATAATAGATATCATACAAACCAACATATATCTTGTTAAAATAATAAGTTGTGTAATACCTTTATTCAGAAACAATTTTAAATATTGACAGAACGTAAAGACCACTTAAACAAATGAATGAATAGACTCTGTACCTGGATTGGAAGACATAATCTCATTGAAAATAGGATTTTTTTTTTTTGGTACGTAGACAAGCTGGCTTGGTTATTTGTTTTAAATTGGATAAATATACTAAAAAAAAGCCTGTGAAGAGAACTAATTTCATATATAGCTTAAATGTTGTGTGTGTATATATATATATATGTATATATATATACACACACACAATGTGAAACAATGTGAAAATCAGCATATTAATATTAAAGATAATATTCTTAAAATGTTGGGGTGGTGGAAGGGGGGAGGAGGGCGGGTGTTGGAGGGGAATGGGTGACGGGCACTGAGGTGGACACTTGACGGGATGAGCACTGGGTGTTTTTCTGTATGTTGGTAAATTGAACACCAATAAAAATTAATTAAAAAAAAAAAAAAGAAATTAAGACAGAAAGTTTAAAAAAAAATGTTAAAAAATTTTCAACATATATATGTGTGTATATATATATACATATATACAAAAATTTTCAACATATATATGTGTGTATATATGTATATATATATATATATGACATCTATGTAATTGCCACTTAGATGAAAATTTAGAATGTTTTTAGCACTCTTTGTTTTCCTTCTATAAATTCACAAGTTATGGTATTCCCCAGAGATAATTCTATTCTGATTTCAAATTGTGTTTGAACTTCGTATAATTCGCTAACTGTACCTAAATTTAAACATAAAACTATGTTTTTGTGTCTGACTTTTATTATCCATTACTGTGCTTGTGAGATTTATCCATCTTGTTACATGTGACATTTGTTTATTCTTCCCTATTCTTGTGTAGAATTATTATTTTTAAGTATACCATTATTTAACATCCATTCCTTGGTATGCAATTGGACTTTTCCCATTTTTAGCTATTACAAATAAAACTCCTGTGAACATTTTTTTACATGGATTTTTGTGGATTTATGCCCTTATTTTTCCTGGCTATATAATTTGGAGTAGAATTGCTGGTTATAAATTGAACACTGAAACAATTAACTTTCCAAAGTGCTTATACCATTTTATTTTCCTATGAGCAATGTACGAAAATATCAGCTTCTCCTCATTCTCATCAATATTTGGTATTTGTCATGTTTTAAATTTGTGTTATTTTCATGCATGTATAGTAATGTCTCATTGTGGTCTTAATTTGTATTTCTCAAATGATTAATGATCTCCAGCACTTTTAAAATTTTATCATCATTTCAATATCCTTTTTGTGAAGTATCTGTTTTAGTATCTGTTTTAGTCTTTTCCCTATTAAAAATAGATTGAGGTTTTCTTGCCTTTATTATATTTATTCATATATTCCTATTATGTATCCATATATATGTATGTGTATATGCACATATTTGCAGGTATGTGTGTATATGTGTATATATGTATATATATGAACCTTTTTTATTTTTTATTTGTTTATTCATGAAAGACACAGAAACAGAGGAAGAGACATAGAGGAAGAAGCAGACTCTCTGCAAGGAGCCCGATGTGGGACTCGATTCCAGGACCCTGGGATCATGCCCTGAGCTGAAGGCAGATGCTCAACCACTGAGTCACCCTGGCATCCTTGTATATGAACCTTTTGCTACATATAAAGAATGTGAATATCTCCACCAAGTCTAATTTTTTAAAGTATTTTTTTCAGTTATATCATTTGGTGAGGATGATTTTTTGTGTTTTTTTTTTTTTTTTGAGTATGTCAAATTGTTCCAGCATCAATCACTGAAAAGACCATTTTACACACATGGAATTAGACTGTTGCCTAGGTCATAAGTCAAGCATGCCTATATGTGTATTTGTGTGTGTTCCTGGACTCTATTAATACATTCTCATTGATCTACTTACCTAACCTCATGCCAGTTCCATCTTTCCTTAACTTTTATAGCTCTATAGTAACACAATATCTGGTTAGGTAAGTTCTCCAACTTAGTTCTTCATTTTCGTTTACTGGCATATATGAGCATATATAAGAATGTTCATGGAAGTATCTTTTTAATTTTTAAAAGTTCATTTGAGCAAAACTTAATTCTAGTCAGGCAGTATTAAACCAAAAGTGGTTAGGAATGCTGCACCACAAGGAACTAGGGAAAAGACTTTTATAGAGAAGATGTGGAAGCAAAGAAAGGAAATTATCTGATTGGCTGTAACATATGTAGTTGCCTTATTTGGTAAAGTCTAGTTGGCTGTGATTGGTTGCTTTCAGGTTTTGACTTCTCTACTTCAAGTCATTTACAGGCTTAAGATTTTGTTTGCATACTTAGGCCACTAAAGCATCAAAGCTACTTCAGTCTAATGTCCTCCTTGTTTAATTATTATTAATTGCCACTAACCACAAAGAGGAAAAATGTCCATCTTTAGTGAAATGTATATAATTATATATGCATATAGTGAAATACTGTACAGCAATGAAATTAATAATTTATATATGCAAAAATATGGGTGAATCTCACAAAGAACTTTGTGAAAGATATTAGACAAAAAATACTTATTGCATGGTTCTCTTATAAAAATTTCAAAACAACTATGAGTAAATGAAGGTATTGGATACCAGATTAATAGTTATTTTATGACAGGACTGAAGGCAGATAGTGACTTGTAGCCAATTTAGGGGCAGAAGTTTTCCAAGAACTTGGTAGTATTCTATTTTTTCATGTGAGTGGTAGTTACAATTGTGAATTTAGCCTGTTGAATTCCATGCAACTGTATACATATAATTTGTGTTGTTTTCAGGAAATAATCTTTATTTCAGTTAAAAAGTAGAACTTTGTAAAATTAACAGAAATGATAATTAAAAATTCATATGATTATGTTTCCATTAGAAATTATATAAAGAGTCCAAACTTTATGGAAATTATGACATTTCAACCTGATTCCCTTCTTAAATCATCAACTATAATTTGAGCAATCATATTTTATTTTTTTTTTAATCTTCAGCAGAGTTGAGAATGCATTACCCTAGCCTACTTCACAAAACGTTATAAAATTGTTTCTGGCTTCTGTTTGTATTCTGTTGCCTTCCTAGCAGTGTTCTGTTTTGAATGTCAACCAAAGTTCTGGAAAACAGCTCAGTGATACGAAGGAAAAAAATTAAGCCAGAGCTTTATGTTTCTCATTGACTTGTTAACCTCAAGAACTGCTTTTTCTCTTTTTTTTTTTCTGGTTTGGCAGGCTTCTAGACAAAAACACTCTAAAGTTAAACAAAAATTACATGGAATAACAACAAAATGAATTCTTCACTATTCTGTAATAGTTCATCACACACCTTATAGTCATCTAAAATTTTCTGTTTTTTTCCCAGGTATTTTAAATATTTTATTTATTTATTCATGAGAGACACAGAGAGAGAAGCACAGACGAAGGCAGAGGGAGAAGCAGGCTCCCTGTAGGGAGCCTGATGTGGGACTCGATTCCAGAACCCTGGGATTACAGGCTGAGACGAAGGCAGATGCACAGCCACTGAGTAATGCAGGTACCATTACTTAGCTTTTTTAAAAAATGATTTTTCAGGTATGTGGGTGCATAGTAGGTTGAGTGTCTGACTCTTGATTTTGGCTAAGATCACCATCTCAGGGTCATAAGATCAAGCCTCTCATTGGGCTCTATACTCACACAGCATCTGCTTGTTCCTCTCTTTCCACTCTCCTTCCTTCAATAAATAAATGAATGAATGAATGAATGAATGAATGAATGAATGAATGAATGAAAGAAGATAAAATGGTTTTTCTACTCTTACCATTATTTCAGTGTATTTCCAAGGAAAAAGTAAGAAATCACAAATCATTTTGTAAATTTGGTGTCAGAACCACTGAAAAGGTTAGTTAACTAAAGAGAATTTAGGTTAGTAGCTAAATGTAAAAAAATTTTAATTTTTGGTAAATATTTTTGGTACTACAATTGAGAGATCAATATTTTTGTCAGTAATTCCCAAAGCCAGGCTCAAATTCTAAATATTGCTAATAAAGTAGAGAAATAAATCTACTTCACAAAAATCAACTTTCTCCAAGACTTGTTCAAGGTATACAATAGCCAAGTACTACCTAATGCTTTGTTGATAGAAATGCAACTGACCTGGTATTGGTATTGCAGAATATTACAGATGTGAGGTGACTCAGTAACGGCATGTAGAGAAAAAGTGATATTTTATTTATGCCTACTATGTATATGATAATGTAAGGATTAGTTTAAATTATTTTGTGTAATCATTCCTATAACTCTACCTGTACACTGAAATATACTAAATATTATCTATTTAGCACTGTTTCCTGTGGTCTTAAAATGCTGGCAAGCTTATAGCAATTGTGTGATGATCATTTATAGAATTAGTCCATCAATTAGCATTATTTTTACTTAAGCAAACAAACAAACAAAAAAAAACAAATAAGGGTTATGAAAGTCAGATGACTTCTGAGCAGTCATACAGGTAATTAAGTACCTAACCAGGATCTGACTATGTATTTGTCTGAATCCAAATCCTTGATATTTCCACATCATAATTATTTGCTTTAATAAGGCTATCAGTAGCCACTATTATTATCTGAGTTATGTAAGGAGATGAAGAGGAAGAAGTTATTATTCCTTTAATATAGTTCTATCTCAAGAAAGGCTAACTAAATCTTTCATAATTTGATACAATTGTACAAACTATTTTCAATCATCTGAAGAACTTCCAGAGATGGTTGTACTCTTATTGAGGTTTTAAAGAGCTCTTTATATATTTTGGATACCAGAAATATCAATTGAAAATGTTTTCATCCCATTTGTAAATTGTTGTTTCATTTTCATTGTGGTTGTCATTTGAAGAACAAAAGATTGTAATTTTATGATGTCCAGCTTACCATGCTTTTTTATTTCATTGCTTGTCCTTTTAGTGTCATATATAACAAATCATCACCCAATCCAAGGACATGAAGATTTTCTTCTTTGTTTTCTTTTAAGGATTTAATAGTTTTTGCTCTTACATTTAGGTCTATGATGCATTTTGTCTTAATTTCTATATGTGGTGTGTGGTAGGTATCCAACTTCATATTTTACATGTGCATATTCAGCTGCCCAAACATTGTTATAAAACTATTTTTTTCCAATTGAATTATCTTGGTAGCTTTGTCAAAAATCACTTGAACATAAATATAAGAATTTATTTCGGAATGCTCAATTCTATTCCTGGTTTGTTATTGTTTTGATCATAGGTGGGTATTAGATTTTTCTGTGTCTATTGAGATAATCATGTTTTTTTTTCTTTTTTGTCTTTAACTCTAAAGCTAAATATTACATTTTAAACTTAGGACTCTATATGGTTGCTTTTACTTCTGATTTTGTATAGTCAAGGCTAATGGGTATGAATGTAAGCAAAAGTCAAATCTTCCTCAGGCTATATAAATGCTTGAGTGAGGTAGACAGAAAAATAGCCCCCAAAAGCATCCATGTACTATTCATTGACACCTGTAAACATGTTACGTTAGTCATGGGGAAAGGGACTTTGCAAGTGTGATTAAATCAAGGACCCTGAATTGGGGAGATTGTCCTGGCCTAGTAGAGTAGGCCAAAAGTAATTCCAGAGTCATTTTCAGAAATTTTTATACAAGAAAACTGTAGAAGAGTTTCTTACAGTTCTTTAGCGAGATTAGAAAATGCTATACTCCTGTCTTTGTAGATAGAGGAAGTGGCCATGAGCCAAGGAATGTAGCTGCTTAGATGCTCCAAAAGGCAAGAGGAGATAAATTCTCCCCCACAGCCTTCAGATGGAATGGAACTCTAATGACATTTACTTTAGCCCAGTAAAACTGATTTTGTGCTATGAACCTCCAAATCTGTAAGGTAACCAGTATGTGTTAAGTGCCTCAGTTTGTGGCAATTCTGTATAATAACAATAAGAAATGAATACATTAGGAGATAATATAAACATGAGATGTTTAAGACATAGTTTGGGTTACCTCCGTTTAAATAGACAGGCTTGTGAAAATATTTTTTTTTTATCACAATTTAAAGCCTTTTGGGCATTCTTTAGTGAAAACTGTGGTGGTTTCTTAAAATGAAGGTGCAGTCCTTACAATACTTCTGTATGAAACTGACCCTCATATGTAGGTGGTTTTACATGCATTCTTTAATGTAAAGACAGAGAAAGGTAGAGAAAGACACAGAAAGGTGGAGAGACAGAGAGAGAGGGGGGTTATGTATTTTGCCTAACCTAATTTTTTTATAACTCCAATTTTCAAATTAGTGTACTTTAAAATTTTGGTGGTTTGCTGTTTTTCTTGTTTTAGTTTTGTTTAGACAAAGCAAGATGTTATTCTACTATGGAATAAAACATCTGACATCTTCAATTGGTAACCAATTTAATTGATCAGTGAGTTTAGGAGAACTAGTATGTATGGCTAGGCTCCACTTTGATTCATTTTGGAAACTCTTATCTTTAAAATGCATTCATTCTGCACTTTCTCTGCTACACACTAAGAGGCTTCTTATGACAGAGGAGGTCTGAGGCTGTCCAGTGCTGCTTGTGACTACCTAATTCAAACCTAATTTTGACATCAAGGAGTCTTGTCATAAATCTAAAGCACCATTTTCTAATTGGCTTACTCAGTAAGAATAATGTTATTTTGATTTCCAACTGTCTGACAGAGACACTTGCGTCTCTTAACTTTCTACAAATGTGAGCCTCCCCTCCCCCCAAAAAAGAGTATAATTTCCTGACTCATAAAACCCCAACAAAAATTATAGGAATTTTTAAAGATAAGACACAATCACTAGTTGGTAAACAAGAGTATTAGACACCTTTGTCATGTAGATACTAGCATTTATTTTGACAGTGAGTCCTCTAAAAATAGCCACTACACATGTCAACAGATACTGTGTACTGAACCAAGCCACAATGAATGTCCTGTTATATCAATATAATTATTATTATGCAAGATGTGCATCCTACTGGTTAATGCAATAAGAATCAATTCCAAAGGAATCAGTAAGATTTTGCCACCTAACCACATTCGTTTTTCTCCTGAGCTCACAAGAAGGCTGTCCAAGCTCATAAGCTCCCAGCATTCTAGTTTTGTCCTCTGTAATGCTGCAATCACTATACACATCTGAATGAACATTAAGCACTTGAAAATTTGCAATGGATATGCAGCCTTCTGAGATGCATCTAATGTGCACATTCTAATTAAGTCTGCTATCACACCTGGGCCTACCGTCCATGGCTATAAGCACATTTTCAAGGGGGATTTGAAAAGCAATTCATTAATTTAGTGTCATTCTCCAAAATCAACAACAATAAAAACATACAAAGGAGTGGCAGATTCGATGACTAATTCAGCCTAGAACTAGAACATCTGCCATGAAGCCAAGCTGGGTTTATTTTGGCTTTTGTTTTGAAACATTATTTTTAAAGCCCCAATCTGTTTAATTTGAAAGTGTTTGGAAGCAGGGAAAGATGGTTGAACATCAGTCCTGCAAACATAAGTTGACTTTCTAATGGAGCCTAAGAAAGGAGGAATAAAACAAAGTAAGAAAGAAAGCAGCATCAACAGCAAAAGCATTCGAATTTAAATTACAAAACCAACAAAATCCAAATCTTGGCCCTATCACCTTTATAGTTATTTGTCCTTGGGAATTTAATTAACCACTTTCAATTTCAGTTTTCTCATCTATAGACTGGGTATAATAATATTTACCTCCCAGATTTTTCAGGAGATTTCAAGGATAAAATGTTTATGGAGAACTTCTCACTAGCTCTGGTCTGTAAGTGGCAATCAGTAACTATTATTTGAATCTGAGTCTAAAGAGAGTTGGAAATGCACCTCTACACATTTAAGCTTACAGAGACTGAATTTGCATATTGCCCAGATAAGTAAGATTTCACATATAACTGCCAGTCATAATTTCTGCATTTATCTGCTTTAAAAGCGTTATAAACAGTTTCAGGTAGGCACTCCTCAAGACACTGGGAAATGCACTAAATAAGTTTTATTCAATTCTATCAAAGCCACACTAAATAAACATTCACTCTAAGTGAAAAGAATGTTTTCAGAGCAGAGATTTTCAAGGTAGGGTCTCAGGCCTACTTCCCACAATACTGCCTCCCTTCAATTCCCTCCATTACCAAGATTCTGGAGGCCAATTTGCCAGAGTGTGAATAAGATACTTAGTATAATTATCACTGGGTGTCAGTAAATGCAGCAAAATTAACAGAATTGTTAGCTGTGAGTTGCAAACTTCACTTATACATATAACTTTTATGCACTGAGAAAGTATTCGTTTTCTATCGTATTTTGTTTATTCATTATTTCTTCATGAGAAGTCACTCATGTTCTAATTTGAAAAAAAAAACAATTTTATTTAGTTATATACTAATATACTTAATCCTGTGTATAGGATATACTTAATCCTGTGTAATGATGTAGTCTACTAAAGTGATGTTCAACCCCATTTTAATAAAATGAAACCAAATTTTCAGAATGTGTTTCTTGGAGTACAGCTTTTCAATCCTTTGGCAATGAGTGGGGGCGGGGGGGCAGCAGGATGGGCAGAGACAAGGCAAAGATGGGACAGCACTAGTGAGAAGATGTCATCCTTGGGTTTAGGCATTGTTCTCAGCATCCTCTGGTCACTCTCTGCGCTCATCTTATTGCTGGAATCTAAGTTTGGTGTAGATAGTGAATTAATCTTTCTCTTGGGTTGGACAGAACCCATTAGCACTCTCAAACTGATTCAAATATCTTTTGACATTAAACAGCTACCAGCCCCCAGCTTCTGCTACAACCTACAACAAAGAGAAAAAGCAGGTCTGCAGTCCCCCTCAGGGTCTGTTGGCTGGAGAGAGGAAAGTGCCTGTCTTGCCCTGACATTGCAGATTTCAGAGCAAGTCTGCTACCTCTCAACTCAGCATTGAGTCATGCCAACTGCTACATTAAAACTAAGTGCCTTGAAGGAGAGAGAAACCTCTCAACTTCCACCTTCCTAGGTTGCCCACTACCAAGATGAAGGGTACAGCCCCACCAATGGTCTAGGTTTCCGGGGCATCTGGGTGGCTCTGTAGGTTAAGCATCTGCCTTTGGCTCAAGTCGTAATCTCAGGGTCCTGGGATCAGAGTTCTGGGATCCAGCCCTGCATCAGGCTCCCTGCTCAGCGGGGAGCCTGCTTCTCTCTCTCCCTCTGTCCCTTCCCCCTCCCAATCATGCTCTCTCTCAAATAAATATTTTTTTCTTTTTTTTTTAAGTCTGGGTTTCCAAGACATAAAGGAAAATGGTGTTTCTGTTTGACAACATCCCTACCCTCAAAATAAGGACCAAATATGAGACTCAGATCTTTCGAAACAAGGTGGCTGGCTGGCTCTGAGTTGCAATGCAAATACAGTCTATATTGCTTTTGGTTTCCTACCAACTACGTATGTATGTTTGTATGTAGGGGCCTGACACCCACCATCTCCAATTTGGACAACTTCTGTACATTGTTGAAGTACCTGTTTTACTTGTTTTACAGCACAGAGGACATACCTGAAATCCTGGAAGTAGGTAGGAATGCCCAGGAAGAAAGTGTAATAAATAAAAGCCTGAGAATGGAGTATCTAGAGAGGCTTATTCTGTGTAGGTAAAAATGAAATATTTCTATTGCCTGCTATTTCTTCAATTTCTACTCTCCGCCTTTGAATTCTATTAAATGATTTTGCAATTGGAAATGTCTACTTAGGTTCTTTAAATCCCAGAGCTTTATACCTCCTTTATGTCTTCACATTTTATTTTACATTATACACATGCTTTGCCACTTTGAAATAAAAATGAAGTTTCTGTTCCTTTCCTTATTCTTGTCTCCCCTGTAATAAGTCCCCTGTATTGCAAGATTTAGATAATTTCCATGTAAGATTTCTAGATTTTGCAAAATATGTTTTTAGTTCTGGCACCACACCATCAAGGAAAATCGGTGTCTGACTCCACACTTCACAACTTTTATATCTTCTTGCTCATTGTTCCTGTTATTTTTACTGATTTACGTACCTTTGCTTCAAATATATTCTCGATCGAACCTCTTCTTGTTCTATGGAAATCCCTTTGGAGGAAGAAGGAAAGCATAGCCTTGACTATAGCTGTTATCCAGGATGTATACTATGCTCTTGTGTAAACTACTGGTAAAAAAGCAAACACTCCAAAAGGTGGGGGAATAATTTTTAAAATTATATTTGAAAATAAAAATCAATGGACACTTTGAGACTCCAAATTATTTTACAGTTTTGGGTGTATGTGTGTGTGTACTTATGTTTGAGCTTATTCTAGAGTGAAAAAGTCCACCATTGCAGTGTTTAAGACTGTTAAATTTCTAATCTGGTTCTTATTGAGAGTTAGAGCCCCTCAACTGCTTCTACCACTCCAATTCCATTGTTGTCTATTTTACATATTGATCTTGTATATAAAATTTTCTAGGAAAAATATTCTTACGTCTACCAAAAGAAAAAGTTGATACAATTACTGGTTTTAATAAAACTTGATAAAGCTCCCCTTGGATGTGCTTGCCACTGTCCTTATGGCAGAATTTTACAATACTTGCATCCATTTCAACTAATACATTTGACATACTTTTGACTTGACATACTGTATCATCCTTCTGGTTCCATTCATAAATAAATATTTCATCTAGACTTCTATCTCTTTGGATTATACATAATCATAAATCTTTTCTTTTCCCTTGGTAACTCAATCTTGCAATAAATCTCTTAAGTCATATCTGATATATCTTAGGGTCAGTCATTTTATTTGTACTAAACAAAATTGCCTGCCTTGTATTACTGTTCTATAGCTTCTGACTGAGAAATAGTTCCAAATCCAGTTCCATGCTTTATAACTCATTCTTCTGTTTTTAGTGGTCCAATTTATTTTAGCATTTTTTAAAGTTTTATTTCTACTTAAGTTCCACGTTTTCATTTTAGTCAACTTCCAAAATGGACTTAAATGGAATTTTCCAGTGTTATGATTGTTTTATTTGGTACATGCCCTTTTATGATTGCCACATTTACTAAAAACACTTTTTTAGTATAAGTATTTTGCAAATAGTATTTATTTAAAATTCAAATTTAACAGTATTGTGATTATATATGGCAAACCTATCTTTTTCAGATCTCTGAAAATTTCCAAATTTGACCCCTCCCCCTTTTTAGGCTCTATATGGTTACTTCGATATTGTATTAATTATGCTACTTTATTTGGTTTCTTCACTAAATAATATTCATGATATAGGGTAGGCCAAAAAAAAAGAGGAAGAGACAGACAACAGAAGAAAGATAGGAGGGAATGCAAGATACTTAAAATATATGTGAAATCCACGTGGATAAGAGGTAATGTGATAAAACCATGCAGAAATTATAATGGAGAAATTTCCTAAAAGAGAGAAATAATATAAAATTAAATCAGGGAAGTGGGCTGTCATTGTTGAAAGCAGTCACATTTCTTTCTTTTTTTAAAATGTATTTATTCATGAGAGACACAGAGAGAGAGAGAGGCAGAGACACAGGCAGTGGGAGAAGCAGGCTCCATGCAGGGAGCCCCTTGTGGGACTAGATCCCGGGACTCCAGCATCACGCCGTGGGCAGAAGGAAGGTGCTCAACCACTGAGCCACCCAGACTCAAATTCTTAATTAATGTGAAGTCACATAAAGGGCCCCATCCCTTGATGACTTATGTTCATGTATAATCAAAGGTCATTCTAAAAAAAAAAAAAAAAAAAAAATCAAAGGTCATTCTGTCTGCCCCTCGCTAAGTACTACTTTTTCTCCTCTCCTTTTGGAGATTATTTTCCTAAGGATATTTTCATGTATTTCTTATTAATATTTATGAACATTGTGTTGATTAAACTAAGGAACAATTGCTTTGTCATATTTGCAAATACTTTAGTTTTTCTAGGTTTCTTGCTTGATTACATTTGATTACATTAAGGTGTTCCTTTTTAATGTACATATGTTTAATAAATTTTTTTTGTTTAATAAATTTTTAAAGGATTTTTAAACTTTCTTTTGTGCCTCCAAAATAATCTAGACATAATATAATCTCTCTCATGTTTTTTTTTTTAATTTTTTTTGGTAACTATTTAATATATCAGGAATTTATCTTGGCCTTTGGTATGAAGAAACTTAGTGTATTTTCACGGTCTCCAGTAACCAATCATGATTCTTCACTGTTAATTTATGTAGACCTGTTTCCACTAAGTGTGCTAATAGTTCTGCATTGTACTTATAGCACTTTCCAGAATATACCTGTATACAGCTTGTACTGGGACTAATAATATCCTACAACTCTTTATTGCACTGTTAAAGCTATAAATCTCCTCCAGCAAGCATGGTCCCTTTTTCCTCTGCCATTATTCTTAATTCTTTCCATTTGAATATGCTTCCACAAAATATGTAATTTTAAATACAGTAATGCAAATATGATATCCTGTGGAAGATCCCTGTTGATGAGCATTATACCCTATCGGTTAAGATTAAATATAGTAGAGTCAGATGGCCTCACTTTGAATACAGGCTCTTCGATTTACTACCAGCATGGCTTTAAATAAGCTAGTAAACTATCCGGATCTGAACATCTTCATATATAGATAACACAGAGATAATAACAATAGTTTTCTATTAGGCCTTTGTGAGAATTAAATGGTGTATTACAAAGTGGATTAAGCATGAAGCAAAGGGTGGGGAGATTAGTAAATGTTTATAGTAAGTCTGTAGATCATAGTTCTTAAGAAAACAAGCTTTAAATTTAGAATCATGTGGATTTGAAGCATGGTTCTCTCATTTACTGCCTTGTAGGACTCAAAAAAAGTTCCTGATTCACAACATGAATATAGTTTTGTCTAGCTCATAATGTAGTAACTTTGGAATATGAGGCAGTAGTTAATTTTGGGCTTTGGGGCTAGACATTTTCTGTTCAGGTTGTGGATCTAACACTTGCAAGCTATGTAATCTGGAAATCGTTACCTTGGTGTGCTCCTCTATGAAGTGGGGATAATAACTATACCTGCCTTCTAGGTTGTTATGAGACTATAAATAAGTACTTGTTTACCACCTAGAAAAGCACCTGAGAGGTAAGAAGTGCTCAATACAGTTATGATATTGTTAGTAAATTCTGTTCTTGAAAGATTCTTGATACTGATATTTTCTCATTTCACAGTGGTAGCATCACATTTCTTACATTTTTCTTGATTTGTCTAATATTTTGCATATATTTATCTTATTATTTTCTCTTATATTTGCCTTGTATTCCTTTGCATGATTTTGTGAGTTTTTTTAACATTTTATTTATTTGTTTATTTGAAAGAGAGAGAGCATGGACAACGGTGGAGAGGCAGAGGCAGAGGGAAAAGCAGACTCCCCACTGAGCAGGGAGCCCGATGTTGGGCTCAATCCCAGGACCCTAAAATCGTGACCTGAGCTGAAGTCAGCTGCTTAATGGACTGAGCCACCCAGGTACCCCTGTATGATTTTCTTCTTCTGATATATTTTTTAAGATTTTATTTATTCATGAGACACAGACATAGAGAAGCAGGCTCCTCATAGGGAGTCTGATGTGGGACTCAATCCCTAGATCCAGGATCACGCCCGGAGCTGAAGGCAGACACTCAACCACCGAGCCACCCAGGTGTCCCTTCTTCTCTTCATCTTATTTTGACTCCAATTCTTTTCCTAACGTTTCTAATTCTCCTTCCTTTTATACATCTCATTCTACATTCACTTCTCAAGACTCATTGAGGAAACCCTCTTTACATATACAACCCAATTAATTGAGGAGGAAAAGTGGTCATACATAATAAGTAGCACACTGCAAATCAAGCCTACCTTTCAGATAAATAGTATTAGAAATCAAGTTATTTTTTCCAATTAAGAAGAATTGCTAAATACTTCAATTCACAAGATGATTGTCTAAATAGTTTAATGTGATGATTACAGACTACTTTTATTATATGTTTTTGTGGCTTACTCTAACCAAATAGTATTATAGTCTAAATATTAATTTTCAAATTGTAGTTCGTGACCCATTAGTGGCTCATGAAATCAATTTAGTGTGGATTAAGTCCTTCATTAATAAATATAATTTAATAGAGTAGAATAGAATGCAATCGAATAGAACAGAATAGAGCATATTATTATTATGCATTGTAAGGGGATGCATTTCTTTATGAAACATTTTTTTTAATTCCAGGTTTTTGTATGAGTAAGTGAGTATGTGTGTGTGTGTGTGTGTGTGTGTGTGTGTGTGTGTTGGATATCAATAAAATGCATTACCTACTGGGGGCATGGTCAAAAAAGTTTTGAAAGACACTGGGATAAATGTTGTTGCTAGCTTTGTAAAAATAATAGATCAGGAACACAGTATTTTTGCATTATGTCAATTAACGTTGAAAAGAGCTGTTTAGTGAGTCACAGACTGTTCTTTAAGTGTACGAGACCATTTTTATCCAGCTATAATATCTATCTGTATCATAAAATTTTTTGATTTACCAATAGCAAATGGGTTAATTCCAAGCTGGTTTCTTGTTATTGCTTAATAGGACAACTTTTCTCTACCCTCTGGGCGTCATTATGTGCCAGTCCTATTTGATATTGCTTATAACCTTACCATGATCCAAACAATAGGAGTTTGATTAATTTCATGGTTAAAACACATGTACTCTGAATTAAAATTCTAAGTAGAATATATGACAGAATTGTGATCATCTCCTCTTACCTATTTCTCTGCTTATGTTAGTACAATAATAAAAGTGAAGGGACACCTGGGTGGCTCAGTCAGTTAAGCATCTGCCTTCGGCTCAGGTCATGATCCCAGAGTCCTATGATTGAGCCCTGATTCAGTTCCCTCCTCAGAGGGGGGTCTACTTCTCTCTATGCCTCTGCCCCTCCCCTGCTCATGCTCTCTCACTCCCTCTCTCAAATAAAAAAAATCTTAAAAAAATAATAAAAGTGAGATATATTCACTGACATTTTAGCATTTCTTCTTGTTGGTACAATAAGCTAATAGCTAACTACAGACAAAGTAAAAGAAAAAAAACTGAAAATTATTTGAGTCTATTTCTCCCTTTAATGTTAAAATTTATGTATTTTGAAGTTCTGTTATTAGGTACAGATGTATTTGTAATTTTATATGTTTCTGTTGCATCAAACCCTTTATAAAGAGCCCTTTTTATCCCTGATTAAATAAATACTCCCTATCTTTAAGTCTAATAAGTCTATCTTCTCTAACACCGATATTGCTGTTCTGAGCAATTTTATGGTTACTATTAGCATGATATAACTTTCCCCACACTTTTACCTTCAACTTATATATGTCTGTATATTTAAAGAGCATCTCTTTCAGAGGTGCAACCTAACCAATAGTAAGGTCTTTTTATCCCCATTATATATGACTATCTATATTTTTAATTGAAATGTTAAGTTCATTATATTCAACAGAACTACTGATTTCTTATTAAGCCTAAATACTTACTGTTTGTGTTTTTTCCCCCACCATTTTTGTTGTTGTTGTTGTTGTTGTTCCTTGTGCTCACTTTGGCAGCACATATACTTTTTTGTTCCTGTTTCTTTTCTTGCTTTATTTTGGATTATTCTTATATTTTTAGATAGATTTTAAACTATCTATTGGATTTTTAACCAAGTGTATCTTAATTATACTTTAGTGGTTTCTGTAAGAATTATGAAATGTATCTTTAAGTTATCCCAGGACACTTAAAGTTATTATCAACACTTTATATTCATAGTTTTTTTTAAATATGAACCTTGTAACAGTGTAATTACATATATCATCATCCCCTCATACATTGACTACTATGTATTTTAATTCTACAAATGATACAAACCCAAATTATCACAACAGCATTATTTCCTGTTTTAACAGTAAGTATGTTTTTACATTACCTAACAACAACAAAATGGTAGTCCTTTATATGTACCACTTACAGGCCTTTTTGGTGCTTTTATTTTTTTTTTCTTCTTTTTTTTTTTTCCTTTTGGTGCTTTTAATTCCTTCTTTTAGATCTAGTTTTTCTCCAGGTTTTTTTTTTTTTTTTTTTTTTTATAATATACTTTCAATCTGGTTAAGTTTCTTATTTTTGGTGGAGTAGTTTACAACAACATATTCTTTTCACTTTTATGTATTTGAAAATGTCTTAATTTCACCTGTATTTTGAAAGGATATTTTGCTGGTTATAGAATTTGGGAAAAATAGAAAATGTCTTTTTTTTTTCTTTTGGCCTATATTGTTTCTGGTAGCTTCCTGTATATGATTCATCTTTCAACCCTGACTCCCTCCCCCATCTTCAAGATTTTTTCTTTTGTTTTTAATCTTGAGATTCACTAACTTTCTTAGATTTTTAGGTTGATGTTTACCATCAAATTTGGAAAATGCTTACCGTTATGATCTGTAAATTATTTTTCCTGATCCTTTCTTTCCCTCTGGGATTCTAGTTACATGTTTGTAAGATCTTTTTATACTGTCTCACATCCCAGTGAGGTATTGTTTATTATCAATCCATTTTTTTTTTGTTTCTCACTTTCAAATTGAATGATTTCTAGCAATTTGACTCCAGGTTGCTGACTCTTTATTTTCCCACCTCCAATCTGCTTTTAGGTCTGACCAGTGAAGTCTCCCTGTTCTTACATATAACACCAAACCAGTCATGTGTATTTATGAAGTAGTACAATAAAATGTAATCATCAATGTTATATATTATAGTAGGATTTCAGACTCAGAATTATTGAGATTTTTGGCCCAATAACAAGAAGACTGTCCCGTGCATTATAGAAAGCTCAAGGCCTACTTGTACACTATGTACTAGATGCCTGTACCAACCCCTTCCTCTACTGTAACAGTCAAACATTTACCCAGGCATTGCCAAATGTCCCCTGGGGAGGAAACCACCCTTGGTTGAGCACCACTACATATTTTTTTCTTAATCTTATTCATAACTATATATTCAATAAGAAAAATTTAGATTTTTAAAAATAAGATAAATTAAATCTAATCAATGGACTGAATCTCAAAATTAATCAAGGTGTAAGTTTGAATTACACATTTAAAGAACTTGATTTATAAAACTAGGTCTTACAAGGTATTACTCTGAAATGACTTTCCATTATGTGTTCAGTTAGAAAGTACATCACTACATCCTTAAACTGCAATTGATTTCAAATATGTAAAATGCAAAAATACTGCTAACTA
This sequence comes from Vulpes vulpes, assembly GCF_048418805.1. Lineage (NCBI taxonomy): Eukaryota > Metazoa > Chordata > Mammalia > Carnivora > Canidae > Vulpes > Vulpes vulpes. The sequence continues at coordinate 67,473,270 of NC_132781.1, forward strand.
TACATGTGCATTACATTCACAACTCTTTTCTTCATAATCTGGCTTTGAAAATTTAGTGCAAAGGGAATGCTAGGATGTCCAAACTTAGCATATGACCTTCTGTAAACTGCTGTGCTTGCTGCCAAGCTGTGCATCTGTGGATATGCCCAGATGGCTTTATTGTAGCTATTTAAATTGGGGAATCTATAATAAGAAGTCATTGCTTATTTAACCTGCTTTTCCGGAACACTTAGCATACAAATTTGGTTAAAAATTTTAGGATTTTTGTCATCATGTATACTTGTGTCTAGTGTGGATGAGTGTGTGTTTGCATGTACACTTAAGTGTTTGTGGAGATATACATTATATTAATCATCTCCTAATTTGTTCTATTTTGTCAATATGGATTTTAATTTGATTTTATTAGCTGAAAAAGTACATTAACTACCTTTTAAATTAAATACATTTCTGATAACCAGAGTTTGTATGTGTAGGCACCTAATGTATGTTTGTTGATGGTATGATAGTAATAATGAAATGGAAAAAGAATAGGCTTTAAATGACATAAATTATAGGCAAAGAAAGGGACATATTGACATGCTGACTTTCCTTGTGATTGTACTTTTAGAACCAAACCAATATCCCATATAAGAAAAAAGGTAAAGTGAGCTTAAAGGTAAATCAGTTTAATATAGTCATTTGCATTGTCATTTTTTAATAAGATAATATTAGTAAATTAGACTGAGCATATATGCATTAGTATGTATGTATTAATAGGATATATTCAACCTCTCTACTGTTTAACAGTCTTCTATCAAATATTTATTAATCAGAAAAGAGTTAATGTAGCAAAAAATAAGTAAAATGTGTATTTTCGGTGATTAAATACAATCTGATATATAAACTCATGTAAATACTATCAATACTATTAATACATATCAAAATAGATTTCATGATATAAAACCTGTTTTAGTGATTTTGAATATTTTTTCTCGTGAGCTATATTCTATGACTGTATATGAATTGTGATAATTTATTAAAACATAGTGGTTTGCCAACCTTCTTTTTTTTTTTTTGGTGCCACTCTATTTGAAATAAATCAGAGGTTACTTAGGGGCAAGGTTGACTAAATACTTTCAATTTGACATTTATTAAGTAATGTTATATCAATTATGTCATATCCTATCAAACAACACATTATCTCATTTGCTATTTAAGTTGATAACAATAAAGAATACATGATGAGATTTAGTATTATCTCCCAAATAATCACAGAACTAAGAGTAACATTTATATTTATAGCATACAGAATTGTAAGAATTCTCACTCCCCAAAGTGTTATATATTTTATCTCTCTACATTAAAGAGAATACCACTTTCCCAAATATAACCAACATTGCACTGAGTCTGAAAGGTTACTCTAGTATAAAAGTAGAAACAGTGTTAAGATTGAATTCAAATACACCGGGTTCAAGTTTCATTTTTGTCATTTAACAGCTTAGTAATTATTTCAGTGAGAACCTAACTCACAAGAGAAACCACTTGAATATTTAAAAGAAAGGAGTTTTTAATTTTGACACTTGGCCACACGGATGATGAGGGAGATGAGACTAAAAAGGAGAAAGTAAGATTCTTACAGATGAGTTCTAGCAGAAAGTTCCTAGAAACCCAAGAGTAGAAAGTCAAAAGGAGGCAGCAAAGCTACTGGAGGGCAGTGTCCACTTTACTTGGAAAATGTAGCAATAGACTGGTCCCTTTTTATGGCAGTTGGAACATCTCATATAGAGATGTAGCAGGGACACCTTGGTGGCTCACTGGTTGAGCGTCTGCCTTTGGTTCAGGTTGTGATTCCAGGGTCCTGGGATCCAGTCCCACATCAGGCTCCCTGCAGGGGAGCCTGCTTCTCCCTCTGCCTATATCTCTGCCTGTTTCTGTGTGTCTCTCATGAATAAATGAATAAGATCTTAAAAAAAAAATAAAAAGAGATGCAGCAGGTAGTGAAAATGTAAGGAAACAAGGGAGAGGCAAATTCCTCTACCTAATCTTTCCTCTACCCTGGCAATTCCCACTATGGTACTGATATCTGATCCCAATAAGAATGCAGGTGGCAGTGGAGTATGGAAAGTGTAGCCTGAAGGTCAGCCTCTGCAATGTGGGAGAAAACAGAGGAAGGGCTCTGAGGGACAAATACATGTTTCCCTATCTGTAAAACAATAATTGTAATAGCCATCTCAAAAGTTTACTGCCAAGATTAATTTAAATAATATGTGGGCTTTGAAAAGCATCATGCTGGTGAAAGCTGTTATTATTATTTCTAGAAGGAATCTAGCAATTACAGAGTTAAAAGTTCTTCCTTTTGGTTACTTTATAACTTTGGATATGTTAACCATTTCCAATCATCTATAAGACTACAAATTAGGGATTAATCATTTTGAGCTATGGAAAGCACAAGAGAAATCTCTAACAATTTGAAACACTAAAGTTTGAAATGATTTGCTTTCCTAAAATTTGAGATTGAAGTTTCCACTTGTAGAACGGCAATATAAGAAGCTCCGTGAATCTACTTTCCAGAAAAACTGGTGACTTTTCTTTAAAAAAAATTAAAGTCTCTGGAAATAGTCCCAAGAGTGTATAGCAAATAAATATTTGTGCAAGAATATCTACTAAAATTCCTAAGAACAGCAAGAGTCTGACATTTAAACCACAGACTTCTCTCTCTCCTGGGCCTCCCAGCCTTGGATGATAGAAATTCTATTCCAAGCAGGAGAAGCTAGGAAGACAACTTTATCCCTAGCTCCCAGTCAGAGGTGGGGCATCAACATTTTACATTTTGTCTCCCAGTTACTCTTACACCAAATTCTTAATAGGTTTGGCCAAGAGGCTCCCTTATTCTGTCCAGCTCCCATTTGTGGGATTGAGGCACCAGCTTGTGCTCCATGAACTAAGAGTACAGGACCTCTGTTCATCCTCACTGTCTTATCCATAAAGTAGAGGTTACAAGTTAGGGCAGGAAAGCTGAGAAGACCAGAAGTTGAGGCTACCACCACTTCCTCCACTGAACACCCAGTTCCTAAAGCAGAGCTGGCACTCAGAGAGTATACCATTGTTTCTGCCTCCAGTTCCAGAGCTATAACTTTGAAACGTTGCCCAGATAGAGAAGCCTGAAGCTCTTCCCCCCTAAAAATAGCTTTATTGGAAACAAAGTAGAAAATTAAGCATAATGATGCCCTTAAAAACAATGGAAAGTATGGGGGTGGGGAAGCAGTTAGGAAGAGACTGGTATTTTGATTGGAAATACAAGCAAAGCCATAGGCTAGCTGCTCATATGACAGAACCAGGAAAAGAGATAGCTATGGAGTATCTTGTTGGGGGTCAGAACAAACCTCAAACACTGACCTAAAAACCATCCCTACAAATGAGTCATTTAAATTGGATCGGTCTGCGAAGCAATTCATGCCCAAGGGCATTGTCGAAGATAGAACAATCAACTGGAAATGAGTCTACTGTGTGGATTCAGAAAAAGAGAGAGAGCCCTAGTAAAACCACTGTTACCCCAGGTGACTGTGCTCGTTGGTCTGTACCCCTGAGGAACAACTGCAGAGGCTTCACACTGCTGAGGAGTGTACTACACTAATCCAGCCACTCACTGAAAACAAACAAAAAAGCAAACAACAGTAACAAACCCTGCATAGTAGGTAACTAGTACTTAGATTTACTACAATATATTTTCTAAAATATCTAGTTTCTACCCACAAGCATTTATAAGGCAAGCAAAGAAATGGGAAATTTTGACTTGGGACAAAATAAGGCAACAGAAACTGCCTGTGAGAGCAACAGCAGTCAGATTTAACAAAGATTTTAGAGGAGCCATTATAAATATTTTCAGAGAACTATAGGGAATTATGTTTTAACAAGTCAAGAAAGAGGGCAGCCCGGGTGGCTCAGCAGTTCAGCGCCACCTTCAGCCGAGGGCGTGATCCTGGAGACCGGGGATCAAGTCCCACATCAGGCTCCCTGCATGGAGCCTGCTCCTCCCTCTGCCTGTGTCTCTGCCTCTCTCTCTCTCTGTCTCTCTCTCTCTCGTGAATAAATAAATAAACTCTTAAAAAAATAAAAAGTCAAGAAAGATATGACAAAGTCTCATCAAACAGAGAATATCAATAAAGAGAAATTATTGAAAGAAAAAATGAACCAAATGGAAATACTGGAGTTCAAAGATTAATAAGTAAAATGAAAAAAAACTAAAGGAGCTCAATAGAAATGAACTGGTAGGAAAAAGAATGTGAATTTGAAGAAAGATTAGCAGAGATTATGTGACCTGAAAAACAGAGAAAGAAATTAAGAGAAACGAACAGATCCTCAGGTAAACGTGAGAGACACTTAAGAGTCTGAGAACAAAAGGTGGAAGAGAAAGAAGAAAAAGTATTCCAAGAATGGCTGAGAACTTTAGAAATTTTGTGGATACCATCCATCTACACAGATAGTAAGAAGTATTGATGAGTATGTGGAGAAATTTGAATGCTCATAAGTGCTAGTGGGAATATAAATGACACAGTCATTTCATAAAATAGTGTTGGAATCCTTCAAAATATTAAATAGAGAGTTATCATTTGTCCCAGCAGTTTCAATCTTAGGAATATACTTAAGAGAAATGAAAACAAATATCCCCACAAAAATCTCAACACTAATATTCATAGTAGCATTATTCACAATATACAACCCAAATACCCATCAACTGGTGAATGGGTAAACAGAACACAATAGAATGCTATCTAGCCATAAAAATGTATTGATACATGCTGCAACGTAAACAAATCTTAAAAGCATGCTAAGAGAAAGGAGCCAGTCAGAAAAAAAAAAAACAAAGCCAAACACATCTTATATGATTTTATTTATATGAAATGCCCAGAAGAGGGAAATATATAAGGACAGAAGTAGATTAGTGGGGGGATAGTTAAAGGGTGTAGTGTTTGGTGTGGGGGTAATGGAAATATCTCAAAATTGGTTGTGTGACAGCAATATAGACCTATGAATATGCTAAATTTGAATACTAAACTAAATATTAAATACTAATTGAATTATACATTTTGAATGGATAAGTTTTATGGTCTGTAAATTATAGCTCAATAAACCTACCACCAAAACAAAAATTAAAATGGGTCATTCTTCTATAATTCTTAGGGAACTATAAACATATAATAGAATACAGTTACCACTATTGTCATCTCATCATTTTTTATTTAAACATAAATCACATTCAAAGAGCTGAAAAATATTGGCTACTTGGTATTTTTTAATTAAACATGTAAATCATATACTTTAATGCATTTCTCTGCTACGGATTTTTGTACTTTTTTGAAACTAGGTATTTTTGCACTAAAAAAATTCAAATAACTGAATTTGATGTTTCTAATTTTTTCAAGCATGAAAAAAATAGACACAATTTTGTGGTCCTGTTAACCTTTCATTTTCATCCCTTTCCCTACAGTAGAGAATATGGTTTTTTTTTGCCCAGCAGGGCAGACTGAGTACCAAGAGGTAGCTTTAATTCGAATTTGCTGGTTTTCGTATGCATGTGTCCTAACCTTAACATCTCTTAACTAGAGTTTATTTTGCAGAGAATCTGTTTATCTAGCATTAGTACATGACAAAAACAGGAATGTAATAAAAATGCATAAATTGCAAATGCATAGTGCATAACTGAATATTTGAACATGTCTCAAAGCAGTGGGGCAATTTGATCCTTATAATCCAGTTTACTTTTTTTTTTTTCCCTGAGAGAAAAGGGCATGCTTATCTAGGATTTATTTCAACTGCAATTTTCACATGACAAAATTTACTTTTAAGTTTAAAATGATGTTGTTTCAGTCCCTGGTGTCTGAGTGTGATGAGAGTTGGAAAGGCAGACAGAACTACAAACGTCTAATCTTGGCATGGCATTTGCTTTCCATTTTCTTTAGTGTGCACTGGTGGGATATTACTGAATGTTAAAACCTTGGCAGAGTCACTAGTGTGTGGAATCTATTTCTTTTGTGAAAAGGGAAGTAAATCTGAAGTACAATGAAGTTTATTTTCTATATTATTGCTGATTAGTTTTTAATTTTTAGCATTACATTTTCTTTTCTGCTGTATATAGCCTGAGGAACACTGAATTTTCAGCCTACTAAACAGATGTACTGATAAATATACTATTTACCCTAGGTGAAGGATATGAATTTCTACCTTTGTCTTTTGTGAATATAGTGCACTCTTGTCAACAGTTAAAAGAATGGTCTAAAAGTATGCATTACTCAATGTTACAACATTCCTTTCTCTTTCCCTATCTTCATAAACACTTCTGTTTCAAGGACTTAAGCTGAGTAAGTGTTCCATTCTGTTTCCTACATGACCTATCTCATACTAATTCTTTATTTCAACTAGATTTTTCCCTCCTGCTTTTTAAAATCCTGAGTTAACCAAATGTGTAACAATACTTGCCAATATTAAAAAATAAAAACCAAAACTTGATTCTGCTCTTATTTTTAACTTGTCTAAATGTTCTTATTGTAAAACCAGAAACCTGTTACTCCATACCTTCTCTGATCCTTCAATTACATTTTCTTAAAATAACTGATTTACCCTCTTTGAAATAACTCTCAAAAGCTTTTCTGGATTTCCAACTATTCTATAAAATGCTTCAGAGAAGGAATATCATCACAGAAATCCTATTTATTGAGAGCTCAATATGCACCAGGCATCTTCTAGGTACTTAGGATATATCAGTAAACAAAACAATTTCTGTCCCTGTGGAGCATTGTCCTCTGGCAAGGACAGGTCTATAATAAACAAAATAAAGTAACAAGTTAAATGCATAGAAATCCACATTATGGGGGAAAAAAGAAAAAAAAAGTAGAAAGGATTGACATTGAAAGGGATATGGTGTGGCTTAATATAAACAATAACTGCCAGTATTATTTCCAATACTTAGCTTAATGCTTTTTCATAGAAGTCTTGTAAAATACAGGAAAGTGCATCAACAAGTGACTTTTTTTCTATAAAATCTTCTTTTGAGATCTTCTCTCATTATCCATTTTTCACTCCCTGTATCATGTGAATAATATGGAGATAGATGTACATGCAGATGTAAGTATCTAGATACAGACATCGATAATGATACAGATGTTTGAGCTTCTTGACACATTATCACTTATCTTATCTGTATACAGTGATATACACTTGAATGAACCCCATCGATTTTAGGAGATAAAGCATCTTTTAATCTCCCTAAAGGAATGACTTAATGGTAGGACTGAAGAAAGTAATAAGTGAGAGAACAGAGTAGAGAATTATATAGTAAAGCTCTTAAGCAACAATTTAAAAAATCTGCAAACCACAAAACTGAGAGAGAAAAGGGAGGAGACCAACAGTTAGGATCCCAAGATAAATCTGTCAATTCTTCCAGGAGCATCTGACTACTCTCCAGTTAGCACACAAGTTCCTGTAGGTAGAGATGTGTTACATTTTTTTGGCACCACTCAGTGTCCACAACATAGTAGGCATTCAATAAATAATGATTAATAAAGATCTTTCATTGGTTATGGGTTCCAAATGTAAAATAGATTTTTACTCCTTTAAGATATAGGTGATCACTTATTAAATCCCTATTATAATGAATAAAATGATGATATGTATCAGAGGGTGCACATAAAGATCACCATGCTATGGGAATAGATCACCTAGGTAGGTATAGACACATTTCAAAACCATCTCACTTTGTTTAATTGTACCTTAAAAATATTAATGTTAACAGAGATTACGATTAGCCCAGCACATTATTAACATATTTTCAACAAGTCTCAAGAAGGTGCTTAGATCATTTATTTAGGTAAATAAAGCATTGTGTTTGAGCTTAAAAGCATGGTTTCAAACAATTTATGTAATCATTGACTGTGGTTTATGCTTCAAAAGGATGATAATGTTTGTAACTGGATTATAGTTTTTGTTTTAATGTTAATTCCTTCAGCCATTAGTTGTATGACTGTAGACAAAGTTTTGTAATACAATTTACTTCTGCCAGTTTTCTCATCTATAAATTAGCCTAATAAGAATACTCCTCATAGGATTGGTGTGAGTTTCAAATAAATTAATACAAGTAAAACACTCAGAAGAGAGTCTGCCAATTTGTACATTCTAAATTAATGCTTGATTAGTAATAGAAAATGTTGGAATAATTATTTTACCTATAATTTCTGGCCAAGTATCTACTTTTCCTTGTGGTTTGGAAACAATACTTTCTAATTTCTATTATAAAATGTATATAAATGTTATTTAAAGATTTACCAGGTCCAAAATTACTCAGCCATCAAAACCAGAAAAGGAGGCCATAAGAAAATTATAGACCAATATCCTTCATGTACAAAGAGGCAAAATCCTCAACAAATTATTAACAAGTTGAATCCAGTAATACATGAAAAGAATCATATACCTGAACAAGTAGAGTATATTTCAGAAATGCAAGGATGGTTAGCCATCCACAAATCAATGTATATACCTCACCAATAAAATGAAGGATAAAAATTATATGATCATCTTAATAGATGTAGAAACAGTGTTTGACAAAATTCAACATCCAGTTATAATAAAAACTCTCAACAACTGTGTAAGGAGGACATATACCTCAATTTAATAAAGGCCACATGTGATAAGCCATAGCTATCATCATACTGAATGGAGATTAACTAAAAGTTTTCGTCTAATATCAGGAACAAGACAAAAGTTTTCGTCTAATATCACTCACTCTCACCACTTTTATTGAACATAGTATTGGAAGTCTTTGCCAGAGACAGTAGTCAAGAAAAAAGAAATAAAAGCTATCCAAATTAGAAAGAAAAAATAAAACTGTCACTATTTGCAGAATACATATTATATACAGAAAACCCTAAAGTCGCTGCCAAAAACTATTAGAAATAATCAACAATCTCAGTCAAGTTGCACAATACTATATATATATATATATATATATATATATATAAATCTGCTTCATTTCAATTAACAACAAACTATCAGAAAGAAAAATTAAGAATTATATTTACATTAAAAAAGGGATAAACTTAACCAAGAAAGTAAAACACCCATATAATGAAAAGCCTAAGACATTGTGAAAGAAAATGGAAAAAGCCACACATAAATGGAAAGATATCTTGTGCTTATGAACTGGAAGAATATGCTATGATACCCAGGCTGCCCACAGCAATCTACAGGTTCAGTGCAATCCACTCTCAAAATTCCAATAGCATTTTTACAGAAATAAAACAATCCTAAAATTTATATGAAACTACAAATCCCGAATAGCCAAATTCTGAGAAAGAACAAAGCTAGAGGCATCATACTCCCTGATTTCAAACTATATGACAGTGTTATAGTCATCAAAACAAAATGGCATAGGCGCAAAAACTGATACACAGATCAATGCAACAGAATGGAGAGCCCAGAAATGAACCCATGCATATATGGTCCATTAATTTATAACAATGGAACCAAGAATATACAACAGGGAGAGGACTGTCTCTTTAAAATTCACATGCAAAGGAATAAAACTGGATCATTATCCTAAACAATACACAAATTAAACTCAAAATGTATTAAAGGCTTGAATGTAAGAACTGAAGCTATGAAACTCATAGAAGAAAAACATGGACTAAAGCTACTTTACATAAGTCTTGGAGATGGTTTCTTGGATTTGACACTAAAAGCAAGAACATATGAGACTTCATCAAATTGAACAGGTTCTACACAGCAAAGAAAACCATTAATAAAATTAAGAGGCAACCTAAGGAATGGGAGAAAATATTTGTAAACCATATATCTGATAAGGGGTTACTATCTAAAATATATAAAGAGCTCATATAATTCAATAAGAAACAACCCCATTAAAACATGGGCAGAAGATCTGAATTGACATTTTTCCAAAGGAGATATACAGATGGCCAACAGGTACATGAAAAGGCACTCAGCATCACTAATCATCAGGAAAATGCAAATCAAAACCAAAATCGAATATTTTCTCATACCTTTTAGAATGTTTATCATTAAAGAGACAAAAAATAATAACTGTTGGCAAAAATGTGGAGGAAAGGGGAACACTTGAGCACTGCTTGTGGGAATGTAGATTGGTGAAGCACCACAGAAAACAGCCAGAAGTTACCCTAGAAAATGAAAAATAGGGGCACTAAGGGACACCTGGGTGGCTCAGCATTTGAGCATTTGCCTTTAGCCCCAGGGTGTGATCCTGGGGTCCCTGAATAGAGTCCCACATCAGGCTCACTGCAGGGAGCCTGCTTCTCCCTCTGCCTATGTCTCTTCCTCTCCCTGTGTCTCTCATGAAGAAATAAATTAAAAATCTTTTTTTTTAATAAAAAATCATTAAAAAAATTAAAAATAGAACTATCATACAATCTATCAATGTCACTTCTGGGGATTTATCTAAAGGAAACAAAAATAATAACTAAAGAGGATATATGAACTTCAAAGTTTGTTGCAGCATTTTTTTATAATAAATTTATTTTTTATTGGTGTTCAATTTGCCAACATACAGAATAACACCCAGTGCTCATCCCGTCAAGTGCCCCCCTCAGTGCCCGTCACCCATTCACCCCCACCCCCCGCCCTCCTCCCCTTCCACCACCCCTAGTTCGTTTCCCAGAGTTAGGAGTCTTTATGTTCTCCCTTTCTGATATTTCCCACCCATTTCTTCTCCCTTCCCTTATATTCCCTTTCACTATTATTTATATTCCCCAAATGAATGAGACCATATAATGTTTGTCCTTCTCCGATTGACTTACTTCACTCAGCATAATACCCTCCAGTTCCATCCATGTTGAAGCAAATGGTGGGTATTTGTCATTTCTAATGGCTGAGGAATATTCCATTGTATACACAGACCACATCTTCTTTATCCATCATCTTTTGATGGACACCGAGGCTCCTTCCACAGCTTGGCTATTGTGGACATTGCTTGTTGCAGCAGTTTTTATAATAGCAAAGACTTGGAAACCACCTAAGTGCCCATCAGTGGAGGAATGGATAAAGTAAATGCGTTACATTTATGCATTGCAATAATATTTAGTAATAAAAAGGAAATCTTGACACTTGTGACAACACAGATGGACCTGGAGGATATCATGCTAAGTGAAATATGTCAGACAGAGAAAGGCAAATACTTATGATCTCACTTATATGTGAAATCTAAAAGAAAACTAAATATTTTTAAATGGGCTAATAGATAAAGAGATTGGTGGTTGCCTGATGTCAGGAGTAGACAAAATAGGTAAAGGGTGTCAAAAGATATAAACTTCCATAAAATAAATATGTCATAAGGTTGTATACCATGGTGACTAACGTTAATATTATAGTGCATATTTGAAAGTTTCTATGAGAGTAGATGTTAAAAGTTTTCAGCACAAGAAAAAACAAATTTGTAACAACTTATAGTGATGGGTTTTAAGTAGACTTATTATGGGGATCATGTGGCAATATACATAGCTATTGAATTATATGCTATTTACCTGAAGTTTTCATGGTGTTACATGTCAATTTTACCCAATAAAAAAACTTACTAGGTATATTTTTAGAATATATATTTAAAATACATTTCCAAATTTATAAAATAATTGACCCTTATTTACTATTGGTAGCACATCTTCAAAATTTTACTAAATATAGTTTTTAAAATCCTCTATCACACACTTGATTTATTCAATATACTATCTTTCTTTAAAAAAAGATTTTATTTATTTATTTGAGAGACACAGAGAGAGTGAGAGAGAGAAAGAGCAAGCATGAATAGGGTGAGGGTAGAGGGAGAAGCAGACTCCCGCTGAGCAGGGAGCCTGAAGCGGGACTCGATCCAGGAGCTCCAGGATCATGACCTGAGTTGAAGGCAGGTGCTTAAACAATTGAGCCACCCCAGGCACCCATACTCTTATCATTTATGGGGAATAATTTACTGGGATTTTACTAGGAATTATGATTATAAAAATAGTCTTTGTCTCTGATTATTGTATCCATTACAGATATAATATATGTCCTTTCAGGCAGTTAAATAAAAAATATTTAGTTTCAATAGACTTTTATGTCTTTTTCAGGTTCCATTTGTGGAATTATTTCAGTAGAAGGTACAATATTATTAAATGAAATTCCAGGGCAAATAATGGGACCAGATAGTGTCTATTGTTGCCTGTTTGGGTCCTCACTAACCCAGGGAAATCTTTTTTTAATATTATTTATTTATTATTTATTAATTTATCAATTAATTAATTTATTTATTTTTACACATAGCATAAACGCAGTGCTCATCCCATCAAGTGCCCCCTCAATGCCCGTCACCCAGTCACCCCCACCCGCCTCCCTTTCCACTACCTCTTGTCCTTTTCCCAGAGTTAGAAATCTCTCATGTTCTGTCACTCTCACTGATATTTCCCACTCATTTTCTCTCCTCTCCCCTATAATCCCTTTCACTATTCTTTATATTCTCCAAATGAATGAGAACATATAATGTTTGTCCTTCTCTGATTGACTTACTTCACTCAGCATAATACACTCCAGTTCCATCCACGTTGAAGCAAATGGTGGGTATTTGTCGTTTCTAATGGCTGAGGAATATTCCATTGTATACATAAACCACATCTGCTTTATCCATCATCTTTCGATGGACACCGAGGCTCCTTCCACAGTTTGGCTATTGTGGACATTGCTGCTAGAAACATTGGGGTGCAGGTGTCCTGCCATTTCACAGCATCTGTATCTTTGGGGTAAATCCCCAGCAGTGCAATGCTGGGTCATAGGATAGCTCCATCTTTAACTCTTTGAGGAACCTCCACAGAGTTTTCCAGAGTGGCTGCACCAGTTCACATTCCCACCAACAGTGCAAGAGGGTTCCCCTTTCTCCACATCGTCTCCAACATTTGTTGTTTCCTGTCTTGTTAATTTTCAATTTTCTCACTGGTGTGAGGTGGTATCTCATTGTAATCCAGGATAATCTTATCAAAATTACCTATTCCTGTTTCCATTTGAATTCTTGGTAAAAGTTGTTCTTCAGCATTGTAACTCATTTTTTCCCTTAGTTGAGAAATGATTCCCTTAGTTCTCTGATAAATTAAACATTCTCTCTCTATCTTTCTCACACACACACAAACACACACACAATGTGGTTTAACAGGCTTTTCTAAGAATCGCAAAGCTTTCAGAAAGGTGATGACATATCTAATGATTAAGACAGTACGGAAGAAAACCATTTGTTTCATATAACAAATACATTTCTCATGTGAAATATATTAACCTTAGAACTAGCTATCCCCATGTCTTCTATCTTCATATGCTGGTCACTGTGCCTAAAATAGTTCTTTCTTCTTTCCTTATCCCAGAGACCACTTGCTAATATATCTACTTAGAATTAAAATAGAACTTGCTAAGAGCAAATTTTCCACAATTTGCTATTAGATTATGAATGTTGTCCTTTGGGCTGATTAGTCTTTAAAGCAAACCTTTTCAGTGCACTTATTGGTTTTCTCTCTCTCTCTCCCGTGGGTTGAAATTTCCTTAAGGAAAATAGTCATTTCCATAGTATAGTGGCTAACAAAATATTTGGAGCAAAGAAACTCTGAATAGAATAAATGAATGGTCTATCTTAATATAAAAACTCATAGGGGATCCTTGGATGGCTCAGCAGTTTAATGCCTGCCTTTGGCCCAGGGCATGATCCTGTAGCACAGATTAAATAGTAAAAAGGAAAAAGGGGCAAGTGGAAACATTACAATATAAATTCACCCAACTTTATAACTTGATAGCATATATTTAACAATACCTTTCAGAATTATTTTAATATCTCTTTCAGACACAGGTAACTCAGACCCCTGATTTGGGCCTGAGCTTTAGAACACTTCCAATGACTTTTCTTTTGTCCATATCCCCAGGGTAAGGAGTTCACAGACATAAAGGGACATACTCATCTGCACTTGCTTCTCTAGACCTTGCTCCAGATCTCTGTTTATGGAATTTTCTACTTACAGACTCACAAGGTTACTTCTGGACTTCTGGATTACTTCAACTTAGTTTCTTCCTTCCCAAATAGTTGTTTAAGATATTCTTCAGATTTTTATTCTTGGCTTCTCATAATGGCATTAATTATCTCTATTTTAGTCTCTGATATACTAAAAAAAAAAAAATGTTTATTTGAGCCTCAGGTCTAATTCATTTTGTTTTAGATTTAAAATATTCCCCCAGTTTAGGCCATGACTTTCTGGTTCAATCCTCAAGTAAACTAATTTTAATGATCTTAAAAATGTGTCACCCTTTACCTTCCCAATGTCATTTGATATCTCCTGGGTTCTATAAACAATAGTTATTACATTACTTATTTTAAACATTTTCTTTAGGACTTTTTTTTTTTAAAGATTTTGTTTAGAGAGACCTTGGAGGAGGGGCAGAGGGAGAGGGACAAGCAGATTCCAAGCTGAACACAGAACCTCATTAGGAGCTCCATCTCAGGCCCCCAAAGATCATGGCCCAAGGCGAAACCAACAGTCAGACACTTAACTAATTGAGCCACCCAGGTGCTCCTGTTTAGGATTTTCTTATGCCAGCTTACATTTCTGATCTTTACTTTTTTTTCTAAATCAATATCTCATGACTTGTATGCCAGGGCTTAAGGGAGAAACAAATCTCTCTCCTCCTTGACTATTCTTGTTCCTTTCCAAAGCATTCTACTCAAGTATATGTCCTCAAAGAAAAGAAAATAAGCATAGGAAATAGGCGTTTCTTTTTTCCAAGCCGGGTCTAGCTTGACACAGATGCTGTGAAAGAGCACTACCTAGGAACGTATGACTTCTCCTCGTACCTACTCATTTTGTTTTGCATATATGTGGAAATTGGAACTGTAATCCTCACTGCTTCTGAGGACTGTTCCGGAACACATCTGGGAATGTGGTTGCTCTTGCAAGCCAAACTTGCAAACAAGTGTATGCAGAGAGAAAGCACCCTTCCAGAGGAATTTGATGTATTCCCAGAACTGTCTTTTCTAAAAGAGTCTTCCTTGACCAACCTCAGCAGACTTAATGTTGGTTTTCAGTTTCTCACAGAGCTAAAGTCTTTCTAAATGGGTTTTGGAAGGAAGCCAGCTCGAGACTACACACATATATGTTTCATGACCTGATTTCTTCTTATCCCTAGGAAATCCGGAGGACAGAAGGCATTCACTGGGTTAAATTTTGTCTTATTCTATTTTGTATTATTTCCATATTTTTCTAAGTAAAACTAAGGTTTAATAATTCTACCAAATAAAAATATGATAAACTAAGCAAGTTACATGTTTGCTTTTTGCCTCTGTGGTCTAAAGAATTATTTTGTTTGTTGCTGTTAATGAGAGCTTGGAAATGTGGTTTATGTAAACATAAATAAAAAGATATGTATCCATTACACAGCAAACTTCTGTGCATGCATAATATGCAAGATTTGGAAACATACTGAAATAAATGTAAGGATTTAAATTTATCCTAATGATGTTATTTATCATAATATTTCAATGACCTTTGTGATTTAAGCCTGCATTTCCTTTTACTGAGATCACAATTTACCAGTATGTTAAAATAGAGTGGTAATATTGTGATACTTTACAAGTATTGCCAAGATGGTTGCATATCTCTAAAAGATGTGCACTATACAAAATATATACAATATACAGCAAACAAGGTAGATAATAAATATTTCATATTTTTTTTTACTTTTTGCTTTTCTCTCAAATAAGACTTAAGCCTAAGTATTTTTGTAACTTCCTATGTATGACTTCTCATTACAAAACAACCACATAACAGCTGTATGACTTTGAGCAAATTACTTAAACTGCATGTCTTAATTTTCTCAACTGTAAAATAAAGATAGTAATAGGACCTTTCTCACACAGTCATTAGGATTAAATAACTTTTGTTAAACTATAATATAATGTTATTATATTAGAAGGCTGATCATGATGGCAATGATGCTAAGACAAAACATATTTATAGTCTCTGACTAGACAGATTGCTCAGGTAGTGTTAGATGACCTGCTAGCATGAGTTAGGCCGTATTATACATATCCTGTCCTGTTGGATAGAGGAATATATGTCTAATGTTAGTAGGTTTGAGTAACCATTGAAAGTGATTGGGCAAGAGAATACTAATAAATTTATATACTTATATAACATAAGTTACAGGAGATTAATTAACTTCTAATATATATTCAGATATGTGTGATGTGGGACAGCAAACTAGTAAAAATAATCTGCTAAATTTATTTTTATTTTTTATTTTTTATTTATTTTTTTTTAATTTTTATTTATTTATGATAGTCAGAGAGAAAGAGAGAGGCAGAGACACAGGCAGAGGGAGAAGCAGGCTCCATGCACCGGGAGCCCGACGTGGGATTCGATCCCGGGTCTCCAGGATCGTGCCCTGGGCCAAAGGCAGGTGCCAAACTGCTGCGCCACCCAGGGATCCCCTATTTTTATTTTTTAAATATTTTATTTATTCATTCATAAGAGACACAGGGAGATAGAGGCAGGGACATAGGCAGAGGGAGAAGCCGACTCCCTTCAGGGAGCCCAAAGCGGGACTCAATCCCAGATCCCAAAATCACGACCTGAACCAAAGGCAGATGCTCAACTGCTGAGCCACCCAGGCATCCCAATAATATGCTAAATTCAAAACTACTTTCTAGGGGCACCTGGGTGGCTCAGTCTGCTAAGTGTCCAACTCTTGATTTCATATCAGGTCCTGAGGTCATGAGATGGAGCCCCACTCAAGCAAGGAGTCTGTTTGAGATTCTCTCTCTCTCTAACTCTCTCCCCTCAGCCTCCAGTACCCTCCTCCCTGGACTCTCTAATAATTGAATAAATCTTTTTTAAAAGTTAAATAATAAAACTACTTTCCATACTTTAATTTTACATTTATAGAATACCAGTGATAAAGTTTTTAGGTCATAAAATTTGATGATTAAGATAAAATTGAATAAGGAAATAATTTCTTTATAACTAAGATATACTGGATCCTAAATTTTTCATTATCACAGCATATAAGAATTAAAAAGCAAAAATATAAATTATATTTTCTGATCATCCACATTATTTTTGTCTCTTGAATAGTACTAAGTGCTTAAACAATGTCATGCACATTGAGGAAAAAATATTTCTGTGACTTAAAGAGTTACAAAATAATATTCATTGAACAAAAGTGATGTACTGCTTAATAAACTGTCACAAGATGAATGTTTATGCTACAATCCTGAGGCTCAAAACATAGAATACTAGTATTTCATAAACTCTCTTCACACCCTTCACAAACATATTTGGGGAGGAGATATGAGGGAGGTAACATTATTTTAATGTTCAATAGGACTATTTTTGAACATTATGTACCAAGGTTATCAGTACTCTTTTGTGTCTGGCTACATTTTTCCCCAAAATTTTGGTTTGTAACATTTATTCATGTTGCTTTGGTAACTGTAGTTTACTCATTGCTTTCTGTATAATATCCAATGGTATTAGTACTTTGTAACTTTTCAAAGCACTGAGTTAATATATAAGTGAATACAGTATCAGAAAAAAAATTACTCTTATTTCACACCATAGTAGGTAACAACTGGCAACTATAAAAGAAGAAAAATGATCAAATAATATTTTTAAGAAAATCTGATTCTGTCTCAATCAGTTTGGAGTGTGTTATAACAAGATGTCATAGACTGGGTGGTTTAAACAGCATACATTTCTCACATTTTGGAGCCTTGAAGTCTGAGATAAGGGTGCCAGCATGATTGGGTTCTGGCTGAGAGAGCTTCTTGTTCTATTGCTTGGTAGTGGGAGAGGAAAAGAAAGGGTAGAATGGGGGAGAAAGAGAAAGAGAAAGTATCTTACTTTATATGGGCATTACCCTAATTAGACCCAAAAGACCTCACTTCCTAATACCATCATATTCTAGCAAATGAGATTATGATTTCAACATACAACATTTGGGGGGATTCATGAATATTCAAAACATAACCATTTATTTCAATAGCTTTAGAATTTTAAAAAAGATTTTATTTACTTATTCATGAGAGACACAGGGAGAGAGAGGGAGAGACATAGGGAGAGGGGGAAGCTGGCTCCAAGCAGGAAGCCCAATGTGGGACTTGATCCCAGGACCCCAGGATCATGCCCTGAGTCAGAGAAAGATGGTCAATCACTGAACCATCCAGGCATCCCTTTAGTTTTGGATCTTATTATATTTTGTAACTTTATTTCATTTCATATTTTTGTCCTCTCAAGGATAGAGTTGCCCAAGTTAGTCAATAAAAATACAGGTCCTCAGTCAAATCGGAATTTCAGAAAAGAAAAGAAAAGAAAAGAAAAGAAAAGAAAAGAAAAGAGAAGAGAAGAGAAGAGAAGAGAAGAAAAGAGAAAAGAAAAGAAAAGAAAAGAAAAGAAAGAAAAAAAGAAAGGAAGAAAAGAAAGAAAAAAAGAAAAGAAAAGAAAAGAAAAAAGAAAAGAAAAGAAAAAAGAAAAGAAAAGAAAAGAAAAGAAAAGAAAAGAAAAGAAAAAAAGAAAAGAAAAGAAAACTTCTGTGTAAGTATGTTATACGGGACATACTTAAAGTAAAAAGAAAAATATTCATTTATTGCTCTAACTTTCAACTTTAACTAGGGGTCTATATTTTATTTGTAAACATTATGCAAGGGATAATATATACTACTAATATGAATGTTTTTTTTTTAGTTTTTTTTTATTTTATTATTTTTTTTTGAATGTTTTGTTCTTCTGAAGCATATATGAAATTAATTGAAGTTTATTGTGTAGTATTAAATCAGTTTTACATCCATTTTTAAAGCTGATCTTTCTTCCAGGTTCCAAAAAAAAAAAAAGAGGTTAATAGTTTTAGGTACTAATCCTATTTTATAGTGTATACCATTATTCATGAGAAAAATAAACAGAGAACTAATGCAAATATACAATCCTCAAACGTATGTTGGGGAAAATGGCCAGTGAAAGGCCTGTCAATTTCTTATAAAAATGAAACACTAATTCAAAAAGATATATGCAACCCTGTGTTTATTGTAGCATTTATAATAGCCCAAGATATGGAAGCAACGTAAGTGTCCATCAGCTGATGAACGGACAAAGAAGATATTATGTAAATACACACACACACACACACCTGAATGGATTACTACTCAGCCATAAAAAGAGCACGATCTTGCCATTTGCAGTGACATGGATGGCCCTAGAGGGTGTCATGCTTGTAAAATAAGTAAAATAAGCCATGCAGAGATAAACAAACACTGTATGATTTCACTTATATGTGAAATAAATAAAACAAACAGGGGGGCACCTGGACCCTCTCCCTCTGCCCCTCCTCCCACTCATGCATACCCTCTCTGAAATAAAATCTTAAAAATAAATAAATAATAAATAGATAGATAGATAAATAAATAAATAAATAAATAAGCAAAAATTTGTGCAAAGTGGGCAGAGGTAATAATCACAGAAGCTGCAAATCTCCTCATTCACATAGATTAGATAAGGGGTATACACGCACATGAATAAATACAAAGAACAAACTGATGATTTTCAGAAGGTAAGAGGGTGGGGGGAAGGACTGTAGGGATGAAGGGCAGAAGGAAAGAAGGAGAGTGGGAGATACAGGCTTTCTGTTAACATAATGACTAAGTCAAAGGGATAAAAGGTCAATGGTATACAGTAGTAACATTCTATGGTGACTGCAGCATAACAGAGTTGTTGAATCACTATGTTATACACCTAAAACTGATGTAACATTGTGTGTCAACTATACTTCAATAAAAAAGGAAAAGGAAAGAAGAAATTCTATGAACAATCTAATAAGGAAAAAAGACCCTCATTGAGATAAACTTTAAAAGATGATAGGACAGATGGACGGAAGAAAGAAATATGATGAAAGAATCTAGTCATTCAAAATATGTATCAAAACAAAGGACTTGGGGTGCCTGGGTGGCTCAGTGGTTGAGCATCTGCCTTCAGCTCATGGCTTGACCCTGGAGTTCCAGAACCAAGTCCCACATCGGGCTCTCTTGAGGGAGCCTGCTTCTCCCTCTGCCAAAGAGGGAGATATAATCTTTGCCAAAGATATAATCTTTGCCTCTCTCTCTGTGTCTCTCATGAATAAATAAATAAACTATTTTTAAAATAAAGAACTTAAATATGAAGAAACTATAGATAAAAGATCATTGTAAGAAGTTATTCCTCTTAAATGTGGAGCAATTTCTAGATAACAGCTCAAATTATTATTAAGGAGGGCACCTGTGATGAGCACTGGGTGTTATATGTAAGGGATGAATCACTAAATTCTACTCCTGAAACTAATATTACATTGTATGTTCGCTATCACTATCTGGGATTTAAAAACTTTAAACCACTAAAGAAAAACAAAAAGAATGAAGTTATTGACACCGGAAAAAAAAGAAAAAAATATTTTCAAAGTTGGGAATGAAAAGAATGAGCCTGAACTAAAAAATAAAAAAAATGAGAGCTGAGGAATGAGAGGAAATGTGTGAGTGCTGTTGACCTCTTTGCATCAGAGAGGCAAATATGCCCACAATCAAGCCATGTATTTAAAAGAAATATAATGATTTCAACCACATAAATTTTGTCATAATATTTTTTAATTAATAAAGAAACCTAAGTTTTTAAAAAGTAGTACTGTATGCCTTGCACATAGCCATTCCTTCACTTGTAATTCAATTACTTTTACTTATAGTAAATATAATATTCCTTATTCAAATTACCACATATAATATAGCCATATTCTTATGAAATTATTTTAATCTATTTGTCTGCCCTAGTTTTTCTCTTCCTTTCTTCCTTCCTTCTTTTTCTTTTATCTTTTCTTTTTTTATTCATGAGAGAAAGAGAGAGGCAGAGACATAGGCAGAGGGAGAAGCAGGCTCCCTGTAGGGAGCCTGATGAGGGACTCAATCCCAGGACCCTGGGATCATGACCTGAGCCAAAGGCTGATGCTCAAACACTGAGCCACCCAGGTGCCCCTCTCCTCATATTTTCTATAAGCAAATAAAGGTATCTGGAAAGGCACTAAACTAATTTTAATAATGATGTCTACTTTTTGGTAGTGGAAAGTAGAACAATTATATATATATATATATTCTTCTTTTCATATATTCAATTTGATAAAATAAACATTTACTATTTTTACAAAAATAATAATTTGTATCTTCTGTGAGAATATTAATTATTATCATTAGAATCCAGGGACTTGTTTTAATGATTGAAGGACAGAGAAAAATTGTAAGAGAAAGTTAAAGAAGGCAGGCATTTCAACATCTTTTTAAAATATCATAAAAGTAAACACACATTTGGATTTGTTGTAAAATAAGTAAGAGAAGAGTAACAAAAACGTATTTCAACAAGGTCCCCTGTCTGATTTTCTTTTTCTTTTAAGAACCAATGGATATTACATGTGTTTTTTCCCCTCAAATCTATTTAAGCAATGATTCCTTATGGAAGGTTTAGTGTACGATGCTTTATAAAGAATTAGAAATAATTTGCAATGAATAAAATAACATTATACATTGTATATGGATTATGTAGCAGGGAAATAGAAATTTTAAACATTCTTAATATTGCCATACGTTTTATGTTGTCAAATTTTAAAAATATTAAATATTTTATTTGTTGGTCGGATCCAGAACTAAAACCTTGAAAAGATCTATAACCACAGGTTATTTTCACTATTTTTTTTAAACTTCTAACCTAGAATAAAGGCTAGAGCTAAAAAGGCAAGTTATTACCTAGAGCTATGTTACCTGTTGTCTTTCTTTGGGATTGCCAACAAAGAATTTTATAATGAAAAGGGGTAATGATGTGTTTCAATGTGAAGAAGTTGTGCCCACTAATTCAAGTGTTGGTTTATGATTTTCATATTATGATTTTTATTTTTGTATTAACATCTGCTTCTGGAGATGACTAGTTGGTGTGGGAATAGGGATCTTAAATATATTCCCAATTGAATTAGTGGGTGTATTATCTCCTACTTAAAAAAAAAAAGGCTTTAAAAATTCAGTGCTAATATCTATGTCACAGATTTCCCCAAGAGGGAATTTTGCTGTGGTTTCCTGTGGGATATAGTAAATGCAAATAATATTTTAAACTGCCCTATATTAACAGATGGCCCAGCAGAGGATTTTACTTCAGAGATTCCTAGTTGACTCTAGGTTGTACAAAGTGGGCTGAGGTAGTAATCATAGAAGCCACAAATCCCCTCATTCACATAGATTAGATAAGGGGTATACACGCACATGAAGATTTGAAGACTTTGGAGGATACCAGCTGTATCTGAAACCTACCAAATAGCATTTAGGAAGATTAAAATAATAGACTATGCAGAAAATAAAAATTAAAATTACTGAGGGTTACCAGGGTAGTCAAGAAAATTATAAATGTTCACAATCAGTTAGTTCATATGAACAAACTAGAGCACAAATATGGCAATTTTAAGAAATTAATTGCATAATGTAAGCCATTGTTTAGAAGTAGGAGAGAAGTGGGGAGAAGCAGACTCCCTGCAGGGAGCCTGATGCAGGACTCAATCCTGGAACACCAGGATCACGACCTGAGCCAAAGGCAGGTGCTCAACCACTGAGCCACCCAGGTGCCCCAGGAATTCTATTTTAGCTCTATATTCCTAACAACTATATAGTAATCATCCTGGTACTTGTTAGGCTCCCAATAAATGCTTTTTCAAATAATGTGTTGATAATAGTAAATGTATATGTGTGTGTGTGTGTGTATATAAACAATATGGTGACAATTACATAACTGTATGTGTATATATATATAGGCACATATTTAAATTTTGAAACATTTGTTCACATATATTTCTACTAGCTAAGGTGAAAGAGAAAGCAAACTATTTTTTCAGATTTACTATTTATTTATTAATATTTTATTTATTTACTCATGAGAAACACAGAGAGAGGCAGAGAAATAGGCAGAGGGAGAGGCAGGCTCCTTGCGGGGAACCTGATATGGGACTTGATCCCAGGACCTGGGATCACACCCTGAGCAAAAGGCAGACACTCAACCACGGACCTACCCAGGCATTCTGGATTCAGATTATTTGGCACGTATTCACAAGAAATGAGGGAACAGACACAAAGCCATTATATTTGGTCACCTCAGGAAAAGGTATTTCCCTAAAGAAAATTTAGTATAAAGGGGAAAATTTCTAGTAATTACATATAAGCTCTCATCTTTTGATCCTTACCTCACATTTAAAAGCCTCTAGGCTGTGCTTTTTAGAATATTAACACAATGCTGCTGAAAATTCCAAAATATAGCCTGTGATCCACTAAGATGAGTGACTATATAATCTTACTCTTTCTGTTGATTCCAATGAATGCATTTAAACAGTGCATCAAAGGCAAGATGTGGCTTATTTTGGACTAATGTGTCTCCAGAATCCTAGGGAAGGAGGAGGGGGGCACAAAATAAATCTTTTCAGAGTGGGGAATCACTATATGATGACTCAAAGTTATTGAAAAGGAGACAGTAACTTAGATAAAAAAATTACCTCTTTAAAAATAAATCAAAGGGTATGTTTCCAGACTTTAAAATCCTTACTGCCAAAACTAAGCAAATGAAAGTTCTCTATCCCTTTCATCCATTCTTCTACTTCCTGTTCCAGCTCTTTTCTTGGGACTTTTTGTCGACACAATAAAAATATGAAAATAATGATAAATGAAAGTTAGTAGGAGTGTGCCAGGAACTGTGTTATGCAGTTAAAACAACTGATTAATAAGAGCAATTCTAGTTTGAATTAAGTAAGAGGTAATTCAGTAATTCGTCCAATATCACACAATTAAAGTGTCTGTTATCTTGATACTTTTTAAACTTGGCACATAAAATTCTTTTTCCTTAAAATCTTGTGTTGGGTTACAACTTTAAAATTTTTCAGTCTCTCCAAAAGTTTTTATAACCCCAATTCACACAAAGTGGCACATTAACAGAATACTATTCTCTCTGATAAGAAAGTATGTTTTAATTAAGGTACAGATTCATCTCCACATAACTTCCAAAAAATAGTTTAGTCCAAGAAAACATTGAGTGGCAGATAAGTCCTGAGTGTTTCAAGAAGACAGTTAGTAGAGAATGTAAAATAAGTTTCTATTATCAGATAACAGAAGATTAAACACCAACCTATACATATTTAAAACTTTTTGAAGACCACACCAAATTGCAAAGTTTAAATAATTATCGAGAATAAAGAAACAACAGAAGCTGCATCAAACAAGACACATTTCTTATCTGTTCTTGATTAAGGTTTCTAAAACGATGGGGTGCCTGAATGGTTAAGTGATTGGCATCTGCCTTGACTTCAACTTGCATTTGTCTGTGATCTAGGGAACTTGAAGAATGAATGAACTTAAATATGGGAGGATAGAAATACTCAATCTGAACAATGAAAAACTAAGACAGAATGAAACATGTAGTAAGCAGAGCCTCAGGGACCCGTGATACCAAATATTTGTGTAATTTGAGGTCAATAAGGAAAAAGAAAATGGGAAGGGCTGGAAAAGTACTCAAACAGCCAAAGTCTTTCCATATATTCCAAAAGACAAAAACCTACATATTCAAGAAGTTGAGAGAATTCAAAATTCAATAAACTGAAAGTCATATATATTAAGGCAAAATACAATATTCTGAAAACAAAAACCAAAACAAGTCTTTAAAGCAGCAGGGTATTACCTATATGGGCAAAACATTTCAATTGACAGATTTTTTTTTTATCATAAACCATAGAGGCCATAGAGAATTAGCAGAGGATATTTCAAATTGTAGAAGGAAAAGGACTGCTAATGCAGAATTTTATATCAAAATATATCTGGAAATGGAAAAAATAGAACATTCTTAGATAAAGGAAAACCAAGAGAATCTGTCACAAGTAGACATTTCAATAAAAAGACAGGGAATTTTTTTTCTTTTCTTTCTTTTTCTTTTCCTTTTTTTTTTTTTCTTTTGAGAGAAAGAAAATGTGAGCAGGGGGTAGGCAGAGAGAGAGAGAGAGAGAGAGAGAGAGAATGAGAATCCTAAGCAGATTCCATACCCAGAGTGGAGCCCAACATGGAGCTTGATCTCATCACACTGAGATCATGACTTGAGCTGAAATCAAGAGTTAGATCCTTAGCCAACTGAACCACCCAGGTGCTCTCCTCTTTTTTTTTTTTAAGAAAATCTGCTAAATAAAATAACAATAAAAGAAATAATCACAAAAGAAAGAATAATGGAAAGATTTAAAATGTAACTAAATTCATTAATTATTTTGAGTTTGCTAAATTGTGTTTGATGGTTAAAGCAAAAATTATGTTACCATCTCATGAAGTTCTAAACGTAGGCAGAAATAATATTTAAGACAATTATTATATAAACAGGGAAGGCAAAGGGAGGTAAAAATAGGTATGGTCTCTAAACTTAATTGAAAGTTTCCCAAATAAGAGTTAAGGATATTCAAAACCACTAAACTGGCTCATAAGGAATGTTACAGGGACTACTTTATATGGAAAATAAAAGGTCATAATTAGAAGACAATTATGAATAAAAAGATGTAAAATATGGCAACATACATATATCTATGAGAAAGAGGGAGAGGAGGGAATAAATATAAGTTATTTTAGTCTGTATTCAAACTTGGTCATCAACTTACATATGAAACTAATGATAAGCATAAACCTAAAACTTATAATAGATACACACACACAAAATCAAATATTTAACAAGCCTAACACTACAGAGTCATTGATCCCAGGAATGAGAACAAGAAGAAAGAAATGGAAAGAACTACAAAAAATGGCAATAAATACATATCCGTCAATAATATTTTAATGTAAATGTTCTAAATGCTCCAATCAAAAGACATAGGGGGAATGCAGAATAGATAACAAGAGTAGTATTGAACACCCATCTATATTCTGCCTACAAGAGAATCACTTCAGATGTGGAGGCTGTACAACATGCTAAACACTCAATGGGAAAATAAAAAAAACAAAATAGAAAATCAAAAAATAATGAAGACGAATGAAAATGAAAACCTATTGGCTCAAAATCTTTGGGGTGCACCCAAAGCAGTTCCAAGAAGAAAAATGATGGTGATACAGATCTACCTCAAGAAACAAGAAAACAAACAATATAATTATACATTTGGAGAAAGGGAAACAAAAAGAAAAAAACTTAAAGTTGATAAAAGTAAAAAAAAAAGCAAGAGTAAGAGATCAGAGTGGAAACTAAGTAAGGACTAAAGCAAAAGAAAAGAAAAAGAAAACAAATCAATAAAATAAAGAGCTGGTTCTTTGAAAAGATAATAAATTGATAAAACTAACCTAAGTCATCAGGAAAGCAAGAGGACACAAAAGCAGAAATGAGAAGTAACAATCAACATCACAGAAATAACAAGGATTATAAAAATATCATGAAAAATTAAATGCCAGAAGACTGAACAACCGAGATAAAATCAATTTCTAAAAACATACAATCTTCCAAAACTGAAACAGTAACAAATAGAAAATATGAACAAATTTCTAATAATGAAATTGAATTGGTAACCAAAACAAAAACAAACAAACAAAACCAAATCTAAACAAAAGTCCAGGACCCAATGGAATCATAGATGAATTCCACCACACATTTAAAGTATTAATACCTCCTCAAACTACTCCAAAACATAGTAAACAAAGGAAGGCTTCCAGATACATTCTATGAGGGCAGCATTATCCTGATACCAAAACCCGAAAAAGACAGTATGTAAAAACAAAACACCTACAAAAACAACCAAACAAAACAATAGGTTAATATCCCTGGTAAACACAGATGCAAACATCTCTAACAAAATACTAGCAAATTGCATTCAACATTTATCACATTCAAATGGAACCTCTTCTGGGGATGCAAGAATGGCTCAATATTTATAAATCAGTCAACATGATGCATCACATCAAAAAATGAAGAATAAAAATCACAAATTATCTCGATAGATGCAGAAAAATATTTGACAAAATTCAACAATCATTAATGATAAAAATTCTCATGAAGTAGGAGTAGAAGGAACATACCTCAACATTCTAAAGGCCGTTACAAAACACAGCCAAATCATACTCAATGGTGAAAAACTGAGGGCTTTTCCTTTAAGATCAAACAAGATAAGGAAGTCTACTCACCATTTTTATTCATGATAGTACTGGAAGTGTCATTCATAGCAGTCAGACAAGAAATAAAATATATGCAAATTGATAAGCAAGAAATTAAAATTTCACTATTTACAGATGACATAATACTATACATACTGTAAAGTTTCTGGATACAAAATCAATACATAGAATGGGTTGCATTTTCATACGCTAATAAAGTAGCAGAAAGAAAAATTAA
This sequence comes from Vulpes vulpes, assembly GCF_048418805.1. NCBI lineage: Eukaryota > Metazoa > Chordata > Mammalia > Carnivora > Canidae > Vulpes > Vulpes vulpes. Next base: position 67,500,698 of record NC_132781.1, read on the forward strand.
GAAAACAATCCCATTTGCAAAAGCATCAAAAAGAAAATAAAATACCTAGGAATAAACTCGCCACAGATGTGGAAGACTTGTATCTGAAACTATTAAACATTGATGAAAAAAATTGAAGATGAAGTAAGAAAATTAAAAGATATTCCAATGTTCATGGATTAGAAAAATCAATACTGTTAAGATTTCCATACTACCCAAAGCAATCTACAGATTCAATTACCAAAATACAAGCAGCATTTTAAACAGAACTAGAACTAATAATACTGAAATTTGTGTGGGATCACAATATACCCTTAATAGTCAAAGCAATCTTGAGAAAGAAGAACTGGGGGTATCATGTTCCCAGATTTCAAATGTACCACAAAACTATAGTAATCAAAACAGTATGATATTGACAGAAAAATAGACACATATGTTCAATAGAACAGAACAATGTAGAGCCCAGAAATAAACTTGTGCTTATATAGTCAATTAATCTATGAAAGGAGACATGAATATACAATGAGAAAAAGTCTCTTCAATAAGTGGTATTGGGAAAACTAAACACCTGCAAACAAAAGAATGAAACTGAAGCACTTTGTTACAGCATGCACAAAAATAAACTTAAACATAATAAACAAAAATAAAATTAAAAACCTAAGTGTAAGATTTGAAACCATAAAAATCCTAAAAGAAAGCAGGTAGTAACTTCTCTGACATTGGCTGTAGCAACATTTTTCTAGATATATCTCCTTAGGCAAGGGAAACAAAAGTATAAATAAGCTACTGAGTCTACACCAAAATACAAAGCTTATATACAACAAAGGAAACCATAAACAAAACAAAAAGGCAACCTACTGAATAGGAGAAGATATTCACAAATGATATTTCTGGTAACGGATTAATTCTGAAATATACCGAGAATTTATACACCTGAACACTATATTCTGATTAAAAATGGACAGGGGATCTGGATATTTTTAGTGTGAAGACATATAGATGGCAAAGAGACACTTGCAAAGATGCTCAACATCACTAAACATTGGGGAAGTGCAAATCAAACTACAATAAGATCATCTTACACATATCAGAATGGCTAGAAATAAAAAAAAAAGACAAGAAATAAATGTTGATGAATATGTAGAGAAAGCAGAACTCTCATGCATTGTTGGTGGCATTGTATATTGATGTAACCATTGCGGAAAACAGTATAGACAGTCCTCAAAAATTAAATACCATATGATCCAGTGATTTACCTAAAAGAAAACAAAAACACTAACTCAAAAAAGGTATATCCACCACTGTGTTTATTGCATTACTTACAATAGCCAAGATATGGAAACACACAGAGGGACACACACAAACCCAGGAATATTACTCAGCCATAATAGAGGATGAGATAAATGGTAAGCCATTTGCAGCAACATGGATGGACCTAGAAAGTATGATGCCAAGTGACATAAGTCAGACAAAGGCAAATACCGTATGTTTTCACTTACATGTGAAATCTTGGGAAAAAAAGAGAGAGAGAAAAGAAGAGAAAAGAAAATTTAAAAAAAAAAGAAAAGAAACTAAAGAAAAGAAAAAGCAGAAAGAAACGCATAAATACAGAGATTTGATCATGGCCAGAGGGGAGGAGGTTGTGGGAATGGATAAAATGAGTGAAGGGACATGGGAGGTACAGACTTCCAGTAATAACGGGGGAAAATCATGGGAACAAAAGGTACAATTTAGGGAATGTCATCAATAATATTGTAATAGAAGTGTATGGGACTAGGGGTAGCCACATTTTTGGTAACATAGCATAACATACAGACTTCTTGAAACTAATGTAACACTGTGTCAACCCTACTTCAATTAAAAAAAAAAAAACTGCAGAATGTTGATACAAGTAGAATGTGATGTTATCTATGGGCCATAAAATAAATCTAAGCAACTTAAAAATAATAAAAACCATGCCATGTATTTTTAAACAATGTAATCAAACTAGAAATCAACAGAAAAAATCTCCAAATCTATAAAAATTAACTTACTTCTAAACAATCATGGTCCAAAAGGAAATCTCAAGAGAAACAAAACAATGAATGAAACTGCAACATATCAAAATTGGTGTAAAATAGCTAAAGCAGTGTTGAGAAGGAAATTTATCACATTAACTTTAATTATTATTTCAGGGATATAAGGCAAGTTCAATATTCAAAAATCAATCAATGTTTATTGACCATATCAACAAGCTAAAGGAGAAAAATTTTTAGAATAATGGTATGTTTCAAGTCAATAAACTCCTACTTTAAGAATCAAAAACAAACAAACAAAAACAAGGATATTCACAGGAATAAAAAGAAAAAATCGATAAAATTTTCATCATAAAAATAATGTAATTAAACTGGACTCTTTGAAGAGGAAAAAAAGAAACCGATTCTTCTGAAAAGATAAATAAAATTGGGAAACCACTTGCAAGCCTGGCAAAGTAAAAAGGGAGAAGACATGAATTACTAACATCATGAATGAAGCAACAGATAGCTCTAAAGAGCTTGAAAAGATCAAAAAGATAGTAAGGAAATATGTTGAATACTACTATAAATATAAATTTGACAAGTGAGAACAAATGATATGATTCCGCAAAAAGCACAAATATCACTAAATTTACCTAGTATGAAAGATTATTTAAATATCCTCATAACTATTAAAAACACTAAATATGCAATTCTAAACTTCAAAAAAGGAAACCTCCAGGCAGAGATAGCTTCAACAAAGAATGTGCCAAATATTAAAGTGTTATTAACACAATCCTATACAATATTTTTCAGAAAATAGAAGATTGTACATTTCTCATTGTTTGAAGCTATTACTATTGTGATACCAAAAAATTGACAAAATACAAAAAAAACTACAGATTAGTATCTAATATAAATTTAGATAAAAATTTCTCAACAAAATATTAGAAAATAGAATTTAGTAGTAATTACAAAGTATACACCCAGATGAATTGAAGCTTATTCCAAGGTTGCAAGGAAGTTTTGATATTCAGAAGTTCGTGTAATCTGTCATAAGGCAGTTCTATCCACCACAAAAGGCAAGAAAATAACACAAATGACATACACATTGGAAAGGGAGAAATGAAGCTGTTGCTATTTTGCAAATGACCTCATATTCTAGTTTACATAGAAATTCCAATATACCAAAAAAGCTCAAAAATTAAAAAAAGCAAAAATAAAACCTTAGAACATTCACAGTATTTCTGTATTTGTTAATGAGTATGTGGTTATCAAAATGAATGTGTAGATATCAAACTTAAATATATAATACTACTTAAATCATTCAAAGAGGGACATCAGCAAGATACTAGATTGGGAGGCTTCTGACTTTTCTTCCTAGCATAGACATACCAAATGCATAGCTAAACATGAATCAATTCTCTAAGAGAAATCCAGAAAACTGGTTGAGTGGTTCCTATATTGAAGGACTAAGAAAATACCTATATTGAAATGAGTATGAGATATGAGACATGTTCATACCATAAACCCAGTACCTGGCACAGCACCTTACAGTCAGGAGGGAGAGTCCAATTTTCAGTTTTTCCCAGAGGAGGGTAGAGTTTGGAATGTACATCTAATAACCCCAAGTTTTATGATGCTAGACAAGGGAATGGTTTGCAATTCGCTCAGCTTGGGTGGCAATGGAGCTCAACATTGGCAAGTCTACTAGCAGTTTTAGCCAAAGAATACAGATAAGAAAGAATAAATGGCATCCACATTTATAAGGAAAATGTAAAATGGTCACTATTTGCAGATAACATCACAGCATCAATAGAACTTTAAAGAATCCACCAAAATTCCCCTAGAACTGATAAATTCAGTAAGGTTGCGAGACATAAAATTAATATACAGAAATCTGTTGCATTTCTAGACACTAATCATGACAAGGCAGAAAGAGAATTTTAAAAAAACAATCCCATTTATGGTTGCATCAAAAATAATTAAAAACCTGGGAAAAATTTAACCAATATAGTCAAAGACCTATACTCTGAAAACTGTAGGATGTTAATGAAAGATGATAAGATATTGGTAAGATATCTTATCTGATGATAAGATAAACAAATGGAAAAATACACCATGTTCACATACTGGAAGAATCAATATTGTCAAAATATCAATACTATTAAAAGCAATCTATTGATCTAATGCAATCCCTACCACAATACCAGTAGCATGTCTCATAGAGCCAGAATGAATAATCCCCAAATTTGTATAGAACCACAAAAGATCTAGAATAGTCACAGCAATCTGGACACAGAAGAATACAGCTGGAGGTATCAGAACACAGATGTCTGGATATATTATAAAGCTGTAGTAAGCAAAACAGTATGGTACTTGCACAAATACAGACACATATCAATGGAATAGAGGGCCCAAAGGAAGGCCACACTATATGGTCCATTAATCTATGACAAAGATAGACTAACCCTGTAACTCAACCAATAAAGGAGGCAAGAATATACAATGGTGAAAAATAGTCTATTCAACAAATGGTGCTGGACAAATTGGAAAGCTACATACAAAAAAATGAAACTGGAACATGTTCTTATATCACACGCAAACACAAACTCTAAATGCATTAAAAACCTAAATATGAAACCTTAAACCATAAAACTCCTAAAACAAAACATTGTTAGTGATTTCATGAATATCAGCCTTAGCAATATAATTATGTATATGTTTCCTCAGGGAAGGGAAACAAAAGCAAAAATATACCATCATGACTACACCAAAATAAAAAGCTTTCTTAACAGGAAAGGAAACTATCAACAAAATGAAAAAACAATCACTAAATGGGAGAAAATATTTGTAAATAACACGTCTGATAAAAGATTAACTTTTTTTTTTTTTTTAAGATTTTATTTATTTATTCATGAGACAGAGAGAGAAAAGCAGGCTCCATGAAGGGAGCCTGATGTGGGACTCAATCCCGGGACTCCAGGATCATGCCCTGGGCCAAAGGCAGGCACTAAACTGCTGAGCCACCCAGGGATCCCAGAGATTAACTTCTGGTAAGTGGTAAAGAACTTCTATAACTCAATATAAAAAAAATACAGTTCAAAACCAGGTAGAGTAACTTGAATAGGCTTTTTTTTTTTTTTCCGAAAAGAGACACGCAAATGGCCAACACATGAAAAGATGTTCAACTTCAATTATCAGTGAAATGCAAATCAAAACCACAATGAGATATCACTTCTCACCAATCAGAATGGCTATTATTGAAAAGATAAGAAATAACAAGGGTTGGTGAAGATATGGAGAAAGAGGAACTTTCATGCACTGTTGATGGGAATGTATATTAGTGCAACCCCTCTGGAAAGAGTATGGACGTTTCTCATAACATTAAAAAAACATAAACATCATATAAATCCAAAAATTCCACAATTGAATACTTGCCAAAAGAACACAAAAGTGCTATGTTCATAAATGTAAATGTGCACTCCTATGTTCACCATTGCATTATCTACAGTGGCTAAGAGATGGAAGCAGTATAAGTATCCATTGATAGATGAATGGATAAAGGTGTGGTTTGTGTACATGTACACACACATATATACACACACACACAAATATTACTCAGCCATAAAAAGGAATGAGATCTTACCATTTGAGACAACAGTGATGGAAGTGGAGTGCTAAGTGGAATAAGCCAGACAAAGACAAATACCACATGGTTTTATATATATGTGGAATCTAAAAAACAGAACAAACTCTTAAATACATAGTATGGTTGCCAGAGTGGAATTGGGGGTGGCCAAAATAGATAAAGGAGATTAGGAGGTCTGAACTTCTGGTTATTAAATAAGTAACAGGTGAAAAGTACTCTACATGGAACATAGTCAATAATAGTGTAATAATGTGTGGTGACAGAGGGTCACTACACTTACCTTGCTGACCATAGAAAAATGTATAAAATTGGCAAATCAATATGTTGTATACCTCAAACTAATACAAAATGGTGTGTTAATTATGCTTCAATTATAAAAAAGTGTGTCACTAAGATTTTAAAGGTAAAAAATATAATATTAATTTTTAAAATAAATGTTAGCTTTTTATGTCCCCAAATAATGAAAATAAAAAAATATTTTTAATTTTAATAAAATTTAAAAAATAGAATCATCCAATAACAGAAATACTTTGGGACAAATCTAACAGAACATTTTCAGATCTTATATGGTAAAAATTATAAAATGATGATGAAAGCAATCAAAGAAGATCTAAATAAATGGAAAGATATATTCATATTCTAGAAAAACTGAACAAAATAACGATCCCAATTCTCCACAAAATTGTAATGTGTGTTTAACAAAATCTCTAAAAAATAATCCTAGCAAGATTTTTTTTGTAGACAAAATAATATTGTTCTAAAACTTATATGGAATGGAAAACGAACTAGAGTATATTTGACATGGGAGAAATTAATTCATGAGATTTGAAGTTTCATACTAGTTTGTGTGCTATTGGCAAAGGGCTACATACATATATTAATTAATCAAAATAGAGAATCTAGAAACAGAATTACACAAATATGCCCAAGTGATTTTCTTTTTATAAGGGTGCAAAAGCAATTTAAAATGGAAAGTGTTGCCTACCAAACATGGTGAGGAGCAACTGGTTAATCAAAAGAGGAAAAAAATGAATCAGACCCAACATTCATACTATATATAGAGTAAACTCAATATGTAAAGGTGTAAAACTTTTAGAGAAAAATAATTTGAGATCTAAATTAGGTGCAGAGCTCTTGAATGCCAATAACTTGATTTAATAAATCAAATTAATTTTTTTCTCCACAAAAAGTCCCATCAAAAGGATGAAAAGAGAAGCCACAAATTACGGTCTGGGAGAAAATATTTGCAAACAACACATCTAACAAAAGATTAATATCTAAAATATGCAAAAAAATCTCAAACCTCAAAAATGAAAAAAAAATCCTATTTGAAGATGGGCAAAAGATACAGACATTGCATTGAAGAAGATACACAGAGCAAATAAGCACTTGAAAATATATTCAACATCATTAGCCATTTAGGAAATGCAAATTAAAATCACCTCTACACATCTACCAGAATTGCTAAAATAATAGTGACAACATCAAATGCTAGTGAGAAGCAGAGAAGCTAGATCATTCATCCATTTCTGATGGGTAGGTAAAATGAGGCAACCCCTATGGAAAACAGTCTGACGATTTATTTTAAAAACTAAATAAGCAATGGTGGTAAAATAAACCAGCAATTGCTTTTCTAGAGAGATAAAGACTATAGTCACATAAAACCCTGTCCTTGGATGACTAGAGATTTGTTTGTAATAGCAAAGAACAGGAAAAAAAATTAGATGTTCTTCAACAAGTAAATGTTTAAGCAACCTTTGGTACACCCACACCATATAGTACTATTCAAAAACACAAAGAAATTATTTATAAAACTTGAGTGAATCTCCTGAGAGTTATGCTGCATGGAAAAGCCACGGCAGTATATCCTTCCACTTATACAACATTTTTGAAAGAGAAGAATTATAGAAATTGAGGACAGATTAGCGATTGCTGGGGTGAAGGATAGGAGCTAACAGCAGGTAAGTGAGTTTGGTTATTAAAAGGCAGCATGAAGGATTCTTGTAGTGACAGAAATGTTCTGTGCCTTTGTGACCATCTGAGGCTATCAATCACTAACTCTATGATCTTAAAAACAACAAAATAAAGTCAGTTAAACAATCTGGACCACAATATTAGCAAATAAGAGTGAAAATTTTATTTACTCAATTCAAAATATTATGAAAAGTATCAAGGTCGGTAATATGGTCCCAGAGTTTGATATGTATGCAATTTGGTATTCCTGTTTCTATTACCAGAAAATAATCAAACATAGTGACTGTTTAATAAACAAATATCAAGTGAGTAATTATAGCTAAACCAGCTTAACATATATACTTTAAGGATATAAGAATGCCTTTAATTTTTATTTACAAATTATGTATTCATGGGACACCTGGGTGGCTCAGTGATTGAGCATCTGCCTTTGGCTCAGGGCATGATCCCAGAGTCCCGAAATCGAGTCCTGCATCGGGTTCCCTTTTCTCCCTCCCTGTGTCTCTGCCTCTCTCTTTCTCTGTGTCTCTCATGAATAAATAATTTTAAAAAATCTTTAAAAACAAAAGCAAATTATGTGCTCACAGTGGACATTCAGTAAGGAAGACTTTGTGGAACAATCGGTCATTATGGCAACATTTTTAATGATCATTTTAATAACATATTTCCTTGGTTTATTTTTTTTCTCCAATCAAGTGGCCATTCAATTGAGAACTATTGATAATTAGTTATTTTCAACTAAATGTTATTTTCTAAAAACAAATCACTTTAAAAATTTTTATTAATAGTTTCTGACATATAACCTTTATTCAAAAGGTACTTGTAAGAATAAAAGAAACATGCTATTAATGAGCTCAGTGTGGTTTATCCTCAGACACTCAACCACTGCTTGAATGGTACTTGTCAGAATTCAAGAGACATTTGACAAATAAGCCCTCTATGATTTTAGACTCTGAGGATATCTTATTTTCTGATGTATACTCCACAATATTTAACATAGTGAGTAAATTAATACTTCATAATTGACTAAATTCATAAAATCCACATCACGGAGATTGTCTCTATCTTCTGTCAGCTTTCCTAAGGTTTTGAAAAAGAAATATGAGTAAAATAGATGTTGTTTAAATGTTGATATGAATGACTCATTCTGAGGAGAGCATTAAATCAGCCCCATTGCTTTAATATTCACTACTGTTTTTAATGCACTGTTATCTGGTAGTTAAATTCCAAAACTTGTTGATTAAACTTTATCTTGTATTGGCTTTCTTACATAAATTTAAACTATATCTCTGAGATTTCACATTTGTGAAATAAATATAGCCATACTCAATACCAAGAAATGTCTAAAAATTTCTTTGTGATTTTAAAATACTGATTTATAATGATAAAAACAATGAAATGATAAAAAATATTTTATTGTACCATTAAGTTCTAAGGTATCTAAATACAGAATAATAAAATAAGATGAAACCATATCATTCTTGTTGGGAAAAAAAATCTATCTAGTGTTGCTTAGCAATCCAAAGTAACTGAATCATTATTTACTTATCTTTTAAATAATTTAGAAATTTATTACTGGAAATTCTGAGAAAGAAGTTTACAATGACCAACCAAAGAAAGCTTAATTTTTTCCATAATGTCTCCCAATGTTGACCATTACCTTTGATATTAATGTGGATATCTGAAAAGTAACTACTTAAATGTTGATACTTATATTGAGGGGCACCTGGATACCTTGGTTCATTAAGCATCTGACTCTTGGTTTTGGCTCAGATCATGATCTCAGGGTCCTGGGATGGAATCCCACATTAGGCTCTGCACTCAGCATGAGTCTGCTTGGGACTCTCTCTCTGCATTCCCTCTGCCCCTCTCCTTACTTGTTCCTTCTCTCTCTCTCTCTCTCTCTGAAATAAATAAATAAATAAATAAATAAATAAATAAATAAATAAATAAACAAACAAACAAATAAATAATAAATAAAATTTTACATTGAAACTAGTATTTTTTAGCTTTTTTAATTAATGGGGACATTTCTTGTTTTACACAGAGAATCAAGAATAATATTTATTCAGGTGAATTCTACCAAACTGAGAGCTTTTCCCTTAAGGTCAAGAACAAGACGAAGATGTCCACTCTCATCACTTAAATTCAACATAGTACTGGACATCCTAGCCATAGCATTCAGACAAGAAAAAGAAATAAGATGCATCCATATTGGTAAAGAAGTAGTTAAACCGTCCTATTTGCAGACAAGATGATACTATACATAGAAAATCCTAAAGACTCCACTAAAAAAACCATTAGAAACAATAAACAAATTAAAACAACAACAACACCAACAACAAAGTCAGATTTAATGTAATCCCTATAAAAATACCAACATTTTTACAAAACTAGAAAAATACTAAAATTTGTATGAATAGCCAAAGCAATTTGTAGAAAGAAGAATAAAGCTGAATGTATCACAATTTCAGATTTCAAGATATACTACAAAGATGTAGTAATAAAAAAAACCCATGGTACTGGAACAAAAATAGGCATATAGATCAACGGAATTGAATAGACCCCCCAGGAATAAATCACATGTATATGGTTAAGGAATTTATGACAAAGGAGGCAAGAACATACAATGGGGGATGAAAAACAGTCTAACAATGGTGTTGGAAAAACTGGACAGCTATGTGTAAAAAGAAAATAAAACCAGATTACTCTCTAACACCATACATAAAAATAAACTAAAAATAAATTAAAGACCTAAATGTGAGGCCTGAAACAATCAAATTCATAGATGAGAACATGGGCAGTAATATATATGACATCAGCCATGGTAATTTTTCTAGATATTTCTCCTGAGGCAGGATTAACAATAGCAAAAAAGGAAAAAAATGAGATTATATCAGAATAAAAAGTTTTTCTACAGTGAAGGAAGCCATCAAAGAACAAGAATACAACTTACTAAATGGGAGAAGATATTTGTAAATTATATAGCCAATAATATATCCAAAATATATTTAAAAATCTAACAGCTCAACACCAAAATCCCCAAACAATCCATTTAAAAAATGGGCAGAGGAACTGAATAGACATATTTCCAAAGAAAACATATAAATGGCCAAAAGACACATGAAAAGATGCTTAACATCGCTTTTTCATCAGGGAAATGTAAATCAAAACCACAATGAGATATCACCTCACACCTGTTAGAATGGCTAAAATCAAGATGACAAGAAACAAGTGTTGGTTGACGATCGGTGGAGGGAACCTTCATGCACGGTTGGTGGGAATGGAAATTGATTCAGCAACTGTGGAAAAGAGTATGGATATTCCTCAAAAAATTAAAAGTAGAAATGTCATATAACAGAATATTTCTCCTATTGGGTATTTACTGAGGGAAAAGTGAAAACACTAAACGGGAAAGACATATGCACTCTAAAGCTTATTGCTGCATTATTTACAATAGCCAAGACATGGAAGCAACCTAAGTGTCTATTGACAGATAAATGGATAGAGATAATACGTGTGTACACACACACACACACACACACACACACATACACACACACAAACACACACAGACTGTCATATCACACAGCCACCAAAAAGGATGAGATCATGCCATTTGAGACAATATGGATGGACATAGAGGGGATTATGCTAAGTGATAAAAATCAGACAAATACCCTATGATTCCACTGATAAATGGAATCTTTTAAAAATGAATAAACAAAAAAAAAAACAAAAAAATAAAAAAATAAAAATGAATACACAGAAAAAAAGCAGATTCAGAACTATAGAGAACAAACTGGTGGTTTCCAGGAGGAGAGGGGTGGGGGTTGGGCAAAACCCAGGAAGGGGAGAAGGAGATATGGGTCTCCAGGTATGGAATGAGTAGATCATGGGAATAACAAGCAGAGTATAAACAATACAATCAATGATACTGTAAAAAGAACGTAATGGGACAGGTGGTAGCTCTCCTTGTGGTGAACATGGCATCATGTATAAACTTGTCAAATCACTAAGTTGTACACCTGAAACTAAAGTAACATTGTGTGCCAACTATGCTCGGATTTAAATAAATAAATAACAAACAAATAAAAAACAGTACTTAGTGTAAGAAATTGAAGTGGGAGAAATTGAGAGGAGGTAAGAAGGGAGAATAGAGAAAAATATGGGTGTTGAGAAAAGACCGTTAGCATTTATCAAAATATGAATATGGTCTTAAAATTTCTAATTTTAAAGGCAATATATTAAATGAAAATTATGAATTGTGACTTCACAGTATTTTAATTTGGTAAAATGAAAATATCAAATGCATCCTATTTGATAAATCACACACACACACACACACACACACACACACACACACCCCTAAAGAACTAATTAAAAAAAATGGATTGGTGTTCATAGAAGGTCAGGAATTAATTTTTTTCTGAAATTAGTCTTTAATTTACAAATAATTTTCTATTTTGTGCTCTAAATCTGTGCTATTCATATGTAGACATAGCTATAGGTGATCTTTAAATTTTACTTGATTAAAGTAACATTTTAAAAATTAGTTTCTGGATCCTTCTATACATTTTTAGTGCTTGGTAGACACATGTGGCTAGTATATTGCACAGTTTTAGCCTGCAGATATAGGACATTTTCATCCCTGCAGACAGCTCTAATAGAAAGTCCAGACCTAGAACTTTTCCAGTATGACTCACATTTTATAAAGCTTACAAACATGTGAGGGAAAACATTGTACAATTTCATCTATAAAATCAACGTAATCCCAATGAAAATGTCAGCAAGTTATTTTCTGGATATCAATAAACTGATTGTAACATTTATATGGAGAGGCAAAAGACCAAGAATAGCCAGTAAAATACTGAAGGAAATATAGTGAAAGCCTCATACTACCCTACTTCAAGATTTACTATAAATTTATAGTTATCAAGACAGCATTGTATTGGTAAGTGAATAGACAGATGGAAGAGAATAGAGAGCCTAGCAATAGACCTCAGTGTCAACTGATTTATAATGAAAGAGCAGAGATAACATAGTGGAGCAAAGATAATCTCTTCAATCAATGATTTTGGAATAACTAGCCATCTACATCCCCCCCCCCCCAAAAAAAAAGAAAGAAAGAAAAAGATGACTCTAGACACTAGACACAAACCTTACACCCTTTACAAAAATTAATTCAAAACAGATCATAAAACTAAATGTAAAATGCAAAACTATAGAACTTCTACAAAGTAACATAGGAGAAAATCTAGCTGACCTTGGATATCACAATGATTTTATAGACACAACACCAAATACACAATCTATGAAAGAAATAATTGATAAACTGGACTTCATTAAAACTTCAACTTTGTAAAAGAATGCTGAAAGAATGAGAAGACAGGCCACAGACTGAGAGAAAATATTTGCAAAAAGACACATATAATAAAGGACTGTTATCCAAAACATTCAGAGAACTCTTAAAATTCAACAACAAAAAACAATCTGATTACAAATGGGCTGGTGGGACTGCAAAATGACACAGCCTCTTTGGAAGAAAGTGTGGTGGTTTCTTACATGTTAAATACACTATGACCATATAATCAAAGAATTATGTCTCTTGGTATTTACCCAACTTTATATCTACAAAAAAAAACCTACACACAGATGCTTATAGAATCTATATTTCCTAATTTTCAAAACTTGGAAGCAGTCAAGATATCCAGAATGAATAAACCCACTGTGGAAGGTCCCAAAAAGAAATGAGCTATCAAGGTATGAAATAGCATTTAGGAATCTTAAATGCATGTAACTAAGTGAAAGAAATCAGTCTCAAAAGGCTGCAAATTTTTTTAATGTCCACTATATTACACTTTGCAAAAGGCAAAACTATGGAAACAATAAAATGATTCTTGGTTGCCAGAGGTTGAAGGGATGAATAGGTGGAGCATAGGTGATTCTCATGGCACTGAAACTACCTTGTATGACACTGTAATTATGGTTGCATGGAATTATTCATTTGTCCAAATCCAGAGAATGTATAACACACTTTGTTATGCAAACCCTGGACTTTGGGGGATTATAATGTATCAATGTAGGTTCATCAAATTGTAGCAAATGTAGCACTCTGGTAGGGGATGTTGATCATAGGAGAGGCTATTCATGGGTAAGGACAGATGGTAAGTTGGAAATCTCTGTATGTTTTCAATTTTGCTGTGAATATGAAACTTCTCTGAAAAACTCTAAAAAATCTTTGTATGAAGTAATCTGTTACAAAGGAGGTATTTAAATCATATGCATTAACTAATCTTTATTTTGCCATTGTACCTGCCTAAAATCATATTTACTTCTTGGATTATCAATAAAATGTCTCCTTTTTTATGATTTGATATTCTTTAGCTTTTCAACTTTATTCAATAGGCACAATAGTACTTATATAAGAAAGATATATTTTTCTATTTAAAAACTCATTTTCCATTACTGTTGTTTTTTTTATACCATATAAACTCATTATTTAGTTATTAATACCCCCCTCAGAAGCAAAATCTTGAACAGGAATATATGGATCAGCTCTAAAAATCCTGACAATCAGAGAGGAAATTAGGTGTGGGAAGAAATAAGAATGATCTTGATACTTCTGGGTAGGTGTAATCAGAGAAACAAAAGGAGTAAGCAGAGAAACAAAAGCAACAGGAGATTTATATTGTAAAAAGCAATATAATACATGACATTACATATTATAATCATATTTCATGTTTATATATAATTATATATGATATAAAGTATGAATATAAATTCATAAATTTAAATATTATATACCTTAGATATATTTTACATACAAACATATATACAAATATTTTATATTTATATACTTTAAAATATTTTTGTGTTTTATATTCATACATCTTAAAATATTTTATATATTATATATTTTATATACATTTATAATATATTTATATATTTGATATACATTATGCTTATATATTTTATATGTGTAAAATATACATATATGTATATACACAGAGATAGAGCATGTGAATATGAGCAATAGATTATCTATGCAGTAGAGATAGATAGATAAATATCTATATATATTAGGGGATTTATTCAAAGGCTTTTACCTACATGTCTGTGAGAACTGGCCAGCCAAGTCTGGAATACGGTGGGTGGGACAGTAAGAGAGTCAAATGGAACTGCTGGGCACATACTGAGGCTGGTGGTCACATGCACAATTTCCTCTTATTCAAGAAAGCCTTACTTCTGCCCTTAAGGCCTTGTTTTAAGTGATGGAGCGATTCCACACAGATTATCAGGGAAAATCTTTGTTACCAAAAATCAATTGATTATGGATTTCCCTCATATCTACAAAATAACTTCATGGCAACACCTATTTTATTAAATGACTGGAATTGTAAGTCTTATCAAGTTGACACATAAAACTGACTATAACTAATGCACTAGGACTATAGGATTATAACTAATGCAGGATTTTTTTTTCTTTTTTTGAGAGAGAGAGAGGGAAGGGGGGGGGGAGAATGTGAGCAGGGGAAGGGTCAGAGGTAGAAGGTAAGAATCTCAAGCAAACTCCCTGCTGAGTGTGGAGTTCTATATAGGGTTCAATCTTATAGCCCTGAGATCATGATCTGAACTGAAATCAAGAGTTAGAGGCTTTACTGACTGAGCCAATCAAGAGCTCCACTACTGCAGGATTTTTAATGATACTCAGGAAAAAAAAAAAAAGTTGAATACTCTGGTCTCATCATAACATTTAACCTATGGGTTAACATAATAAAATACATTTATCATTTTCCTAAAAGGACCTCAAACAAAACACTATATAATTCTTTTTTCAGCAACTTATCTTTCTAACAAAAGAATTTACAATGTAAAATAGTTCTACTTTCTATACTCCTGAATTTGTGATAAATACAAAAAAGACAACCTAGTGTTTGCACAGGTAGCACCCTTCTGTTTTACATCACATTTCAAAATTCCATTCTTAAAGGTAATTAGAAAGAAGATAATATGTATCTCAAAATATTCTGGCAGGACTTGTAAAGCAATTTACGGTGTTTCTTATTTATCCTCAGAACAATTTTAGTCTATTTTTTCATATAGTTTGGCTAACATAAAGAAACAATTTGAACAAATAAAAATTTGAACATCAAGACCTGAAAGAACTGGGAACACAATCCAGAACTATAATTTCACCAACTTGTTTCCTTTTGTTTCCACAAAATGATTATTTTCATTTTCACTTAACTCTCACTTTTAACCAATGTTGTCACTTCATTGAAATCTCAATTCTGATTAATTTTTCCTTTAAATGAAGCTTAAAGAGAATTTAAAGAATAAAATTCAATGTCTGTTATTTTAAAGTGTTGCCCTTTTTAATCAAATAGTGCATTTGTTCTAAGGTGCTTAATGTTCTCTGTAAAGTTTATCAAAGATACAGCTGTTGATCATCAATCAACTTTTTAAGCACATGAAAAAATATGCTTTTGTGAACAAAGAAGCAAATAGAGAAATAGATATAATCTCACTATTGTGTCTCTACAATTTTTAAAGAAGTTTTCCATAAATTCATTCTTTCAAAATCATAGGTTTTTTTTTAAGATTTTATTTATTTATTCATGAGAGACACAGATAGAGGCAGAGGCAGAGGCAGAGGGAGAAGCAGGCTCCCTGAGGGGAGCCCGATGTGGGACTTAGTCCCACGACCCCAGGATCGTGACCTGAGCCAAAGGCAGATGCTCAACCACTGAGCCACCCAGACTAACCTCAAAATCATAGTTTTGAACAATCAACTTGTTCAATTAGCTTAACGTCACAGGTAAATGGGATACATCAGGCAAAAATACAGATTTCCTAAGATCAGAAAGATCTCAGATTAGCAAGGCAAGTAGAAAACTTATTTATATTTAGAAGACTGTGACAGGAAAAATAACATGGTACCATGGAATCAATAAGATCTTCAGTTTTAGAGGTGGGCGTGGGTAAATTTCTTCCATTGGAAACATTGTTCAGGTTGATTTTAAAAACAACAATAACAACAAAAACAAAACAAAACAAAAAACAACCACCACTATATTTCCTGAGGAAAATGTATTGGAGCAGAGTGAGTTTGGGGAGGAGACAGTTTCTAGTATAGGAAAAAGGAAAAAGCATGTACAAAGGCCTGGGTTCAAGGAAGAACACAGTATTTTTAGGGGGGAAAAAGGATATTTCTGTGATTAGAATGCAGAACCTGAGAAGTAGATTGATTAGAAATCAATCAAATCTTAGTAGGAAATAAGACCATAAAAATTGTAAGTTATCTTGTATGTTTTATCAGGTAATACCTATACTTTTATGTAGCATATGATTTGTTAAATTTGCAATGCCTAGGAGATATCCATCTACATCCTGGCCTCTCAGATCTTGTACCTCCTCACTTTTAATGATCTTTTCATCCACCCAACCTCAACGACACATCACCAGAGTAATAACCAAGTTCGTGTCATACCCAACTGAATTATCTCTGAAATTCAATTTCAAGCTTTGCGCTCTAAAACAATTACCCGCTTTTTAGGTCATTTACTCTATTTCCACCAATTAAAGAAATACATTTCAACTTCATTCAGAAACCCAATCCATTGAGCCTGCTATTTTTTTTTTTCTATTAACTCACCTTTCTTTTTGTGCACCTTACATCATTTGGTGCAGGATGATAGTCAGGCCCTGATAAATAGCCGTAGTTTCTTTGATTTCTTCTCTTTGTATTAGCTTACTGTATTGCGGTACTTTCAGTAACACTATAGTAACAAAAACACTCGATAATAAACACATCAGCTAAGGATTTATTCTTTGCAATTACTACATCCTGATCCATATCTCTTAAGTTCAGAACTGGCAAAAATCTCTAGTAGTTATAGCAAGAGGATGTGAAAAATTTATGCTATGGCTCTTAGAGCTTAATTCAGAAGTAATATATGTCAAATTAGCTTACATATCTGGAAGAAAACCAAGTCACATAATTACACTTAATCTCAAGGGGTAAGGCTGTACAATCTTATTAGGCACTTGGAAGGGGAGAAAATTGGAGTATTTACTAATAGCTCTAATGACTATCATGCCTGACCAAATCTGGTCCTGCTTAAACCCAGCTAGCCGTCTACTCTTTATCTTCACCAAAACAGCTGAAAATTTCCAGGAAGAAAAAGAAAAACAGGAAACCCCATAAGACTCACTTTTCTCACTTAACATTTATGCCAACAAATAACAAATGGGCACTTAGCATTGTCCTCCTACACTTTCCTAAAATGTGTGATTTCCTATTTTACAAAGCAAATATTTTATATTGTGACCCCTCTTCCAAACCCAGCTTCTCTAATCTAACTCATGATGTTTTCCAACTGAGAAATTATGAACAATATTGAGGAAATATTTTATATTCCCACTTTCATATCTACTAATCTACCATTTATGTCCTTCCTTCTTAGTACACTAAATGACTCATTTTTGTATCCATCAAAGCCCAGACCCTCCATCTGTGTCATGGATCTTGCCCCATCAGCCATATGAGGAGGTTTTTCTCTCCTCTCATTTTCTTCATTATATTGTTAGCAGTTTCCCTTACTCTCCTGAATCATCTTCAAGGGTATAAAAATACCTTAGGTTTATTTAAAAACTAAAAATATTTAATATTTAAAATAATTAAAAGAAAGCTGCAAAAATTTCTCAACCCTAAATCTACCTCCAACATAAACTGAATGTTTAGGTCCATTTCACAGCAAAACTCTTAAACGTTTGAAAGTTTTCTTTAGTGGCTGTCCCCTCTCGCTTGCTTGCTTCTCAGTCCCTCCACAACTCACTACACTTGGCTTTCTTTCTCCTCTACTGCAGGAGGTTTTTCTTAACAAATTTTCCACTGCCTTCCTTGCTGTTAAGTTCTCGTCTTATTTGACTTTTCCAGCCACATCAGAGATTGTTACCATAACCACCTCTTTGAAACACATTTTTATTTTGCTTTCAAGATTTCCTCCTATCTCAGTGACTTCTCTTAGGCTTTTTGCTGGCTCCCATCTGTGGTATATCCCTTAAACCCTGGAGTGCAACAGGAGCTACTTCTCAGTTCCCTTTTGTTACTCCTTTGAAGGCTTACGTCATAGAGTTGCACGCCTTGAAACATACTCACTAGGCAGTTTTTTAAAAACCACCTCCAATTTGGAACTTCACACTTGTCTATCCAGCTTAAGACAATCATTTGATGGTCTCGAGGTAAAAGTCTGCATTGAATACCTTGTACATTAGATCCCCTAGGGTTGTCTAATGTATAGGACAGAATGTACACTACGTACGTAAGCTAAACAATTCCATTGAAGACTTCCTGATATTCTGCATTCTACATTCTGGTCAGTTTTTATATTTCAATAAATAACAACACCATTTACATCACCACTAAAATCTAACACTAATATATTTTGTTTTCCTTTTACTGCAGTCCAAAATCACTTTATCAAAATCACTTTGATTACTGACTCCCAAACTATTTCTGAATCTGGCTACCTTAGGGGCTCCACTGTGGTACCCTCCACTCTTGTCTAAGCCACTGTCATCATTTAACTTTTACTGAGATAATCACTTCCTTTACTCCCCTGCCTCCACTGTTGTTCCCTGTGACAGAGCCAGAGGGAATATTTAAAACGCACATATGCACTAGAGTAGATCATTCCTCTGTTAATATTGTACACTATTTTCCCCTTCTATTTTCAATAATGTTCTGACAGTTGCTGACTTTTCTGAACCACATTCTTCTCTTTGATTAGCTGAATCCAGACCTAACAATACCTCATGTAGTTCTAACACTTAGGAGAGTAATCTAATCTGGAATTCAAATCCTTGAAACATATTTAGATAAGTCTGCTAGTGTTTAGGCATCCATTTTCCAGTTTTAAAATCCATAAAAATTGCACTTTTAATTTCCTCCTTTGCTTTTTACTAGTCCCACATCTGGCTCAAGAAAAAAAAAAAAACTAGGTAAATTATTTTTTTTGATTGAAATTCGATTTGCCCACATATAGTATAAATACCCAGTGCTCATCCCGTCAAGTACCCTCCTCAGTGATTAAAATACCAACTTAACTCTTTTTCAATATGGGAATATAATGGATAGATGATGGATAAGCAGACAGATAATAGATGAGTACAGCTGATGTATTACTGCAACAAAAAGGTTTTTTTTTTTAAATTTATTTGTATTTTTTAAAATAAAGTGACAAATGGACTAACAAATTCCCCCATTAACAGAATGGAGGAAGAAAGTTGAGAGAGAGAGAGAGAGAGAGAGAGAGAGAGAGAGAGAGAGATTGGGAGAAAGAAAAAGACAGAGGTAGGAAGGGAGAGTGAGACAGAAGGGATGAGAGGATAAAAGACAATAGCACTGACAGTAACAATGTGTAGATTGAAAAGTAGCCCTGGGGTGCTGAGGTGCTTGAGCTTTGGACTTTTGATTTCAGCTCAGGTCATGATCTTAGGGTTGTGAGATCGAGCCCCATATAGAGCTCTCCACCCAGTGGGGAATCTGCTTGAGATTCTCTCCTTCTCCCTCTGCCCTTCCTCCTGCTCAAATGCTCTCACTCTTTCTAAAATAAAGATTTTTTTTTTTTTTTAAGTAGCTCTGATGAATGTGGAATGGAAACTGAAAGTCCATTTTTTTCTTTCCATCTTCTTATATCTCATAGTCCTGGTAGCCTAAGGAAACTGTTGAAGAAACTGAATTACTTGGAGTGATTTAGTATAGTCAGATCTCATTTTCATTTTTCTCCCCTTTGTATCTTAGAGAGAAATAAATTAGCAAGGAATCCAATTGGGTAGATCTCACTTGCCTGGAAGTAGTGATGCCAGAATGTATAGCAGTTGAGTGGCTCCTTCTTTGTAATAAAGCTGTCAGGGCTGACATCCCCAGGATTCATGGTCTCCTTCTTCCTCCTTCTTGAGCAGGGTGAGGGGATTATGCAGATGAGTCACAACACTGTCTGCCTAGGAAACCTTGTCTTGTGTTCTTGGCATACTCTGAATTTGTTTCTATACCACTGACTACTCGCAGCTCAGAACTGTGTCTAGGGGATAAACACCTTAACAAAGCTGTTTAGCAGCTCCAGTAAATGGTTCTGGCAGGCACACACTTCAGAGTGGATAGGAGAAAAATGTCTTGCCCACTCCATTCTTCTACATACCCTTATTTGAAACTCTCTCTTTTCTCTTTCTCCCCATCCCTCTTCTCTCCACTCCTCCTCTGAGTCTCTCACTACATCTCTCTCCTCTGAACACTTGACATTTTACTAAAACTAAAATAATTCCTTGGAGTTCCTTTCCTTAACATGAGGAATTACCTTTTATATTTCCACTAGCTCAGAGAGAGCAGAAAGGACAGAAAACGGGAATGGAGAGAGTGTTAGCCATCCAATAGCCCTCAGTTTCAGATCATGGAAGGCCTTTGACACTGTGGGGCACAGCTAAAATTGTATCCCCAGGATGATGGAGTCTTTGCAGGACTTTGAGTAGAGAAATTCATGATTTTATTTACACTTAAAAATAATGAGCTTCAGCTTAAAATATGAGAGGAAAATCTCTAGTGGGTAGAGGGTATGATTTGAAGCAAAGAGTTAAACCAGAATGCTAATGCAGAAGTCCAATGTAGACGAGACTATGGCTAAAAATAAAGTGTTCTTCTTTTCACCAATCTCTCTTTTCCTTAGTTTCAAATATTTTAATGCTTTACAAATACGTTTCTTTTTTTCTTCATTTTTGAGAAAAACTTCCACAAGTGGGTGTCAAACTCATCTGTCTCTACTTTCCCACTGTTTGCAGATACCGTAGAGTTTCAGTTTTATTTTGTTTTCCCACAGAATTATCTAGGTTAGAGCTCAATGGAGTACTTATATTTGCAACAATTTCCTCAGCATCTCTTAAAAACTGAAGGGTTATGCAAACTAAATCTTTCTCTGAAGAACTTCAGTTTAAAGGATGTTCTCAAGTTTTTTTCCAAAGGAAAATCAGACATAGGAGTCACACTCCGCAACCTAAATTTTTATTGAATCCTTATTTTACACTAGAGTTAACTACTCTAAATCCCAGATAGCAGTTGCCTACAGAAAATAAGTGAGATCTTAGGGATTTTTCTGTAGTGGTTTTGTCCAGATGAATACTTAGTGGCATTCTATTGCTTCTTTTTTCTTTCTTTCTTTCTTTCTTTCTTTCTTTCTTTCTTTCTTTCTTTCTTTCCTTTCTTTGATTTTCTTTTCTTTTCTTTTTTCTAACTAGGAAATAAAGGTCTATGAAAACATTATTCTATTTACATTTTCCAATGTATTGCTTTTAACACTCCTGGAAAAACACCATATCAATCCACATAAATACAGATTTAATCTATACATCCATATAAATCAGTTCTATTGTTGTACAAAGGAGCTAAATTTACTATATAGAGGACTTGGGAAGTAATCAAATTTTTGAGGAGTCAGTAACTATAATATTTGAATGATCTGCTATTGCATATATAAGAATTACATAATTTTAAAAAGTTTTTAGAGATCTTTTAGATTTTGAGCCATGCACCAAAATGGAACTAGTCATATGTAATCCCATTTAAGACCAATAAATTAGAGTCTTCTATTTTAAGGTTATTAAATCTTTAAATTACCATTTTTCTAGATCAGGAACAGTTATTTTGATTGTATAGATCTTGAGATAGATATTGAGATTATGAAGTGATTCAAATACACACATAGGAAATGCTTCTAGTAGGCCCAATTTAAGATTTTATGCTGATTAAAAACATACAGTAAAAGCTACTTTAGGGTAGATATGGAATTCTATGAATTTCTGTAATACCCCTCCCAGTAACTGATGGAGATTTCCTTATGCCTTAGAATAATGTTTCCTCCTCCAAATATCTCCAATCCTAAAACCAGCTGGTTCAATCTTTTTTTTCTCCTTTTGTTGTATTTTTCTCTCATATAAATTCAACTACTGAGCTACACTATCTATCACTAGTCCTGTTTATCTTCCCAAGTCAAAGCATATATTTAATTCTACTTACATCTTTTATACTTTCTTCAGGTATTTGAAATGGATATATGCAGAATAACCTTTTTTCCCCCCTCCCACCATATGTTCTGTCATTTATCGTTTAAACCTTGGGTGGTGACATCAGCAAGCCCCTACTATGAAAATAAGAAATCTTAGATTTTCTTAGATTCTCTTTTCTTGACCTCTACTTTCAGTAAACCAACAGAATAGGCTGATTCTACCTTAGAGTTGTATCTCAGTTACTGCTTCTCTCCTCTACCTCCAGCTCTACTACCTCAGGACAGGTCTTCATCGTTTCTCTGGGTTGTTAAAAAGGATCCCGATGGTTTTCCCAAGATTTCTCTTTCCTAACAAATTGGTTGCTTAAACAAGTCTCTTCTTAGATGACAAAGAGAAAATTGATGTTATCAACTGATTAAAATTTCATGCTTTCTTCTTTAAATTAAGGCATCTTCTAATCGTGTCAGAAACTATATGGACATTCCCATTTCCTGCCAACCTACTATACTTGGTTTTGCTGATATGCTGAAATTCTCTCTACTATCATGTGTTGAATTTATTGTTATTGTGGTTGCTATTAATATGACCTTTTACATTTCTGTAACTTATACCTTTGTATTTTTTGTTTTGTTTCTTCTTGCCTAATAACTTTGCTTTTATTCCTTCCAAGTCATTGGTAATCAATCCCCTATTCTTCCCTCAGAACCAAGTTTACTTCATGTAATCTTTTCTAACTCCAGAAGGAGTTCTGCTTTTTGTATTACCAAAGCAAACTACAATGCATTATAACCTATTTTATTAATCTTGTGTTGTGTCTCCAACTTTGGCAAAGTCTATTTCAAGGAACATTTTATCTCCTCAAAATATTGTTTGACAAATGTAAATAAATGTCCCAAAAAGCAACATTTTAGAAATCCTGGTTCAGATAGGCTAGTTCCTCTCTGAATCAAAACTTAACACCATTTTAAGAAAAAAAATGTATATATATATAATTGAGGAGCAATATTAGGTAAGGTGAGGCCTGCTAAAAATTTATCCATTTTATAGATTATAATCCCTTAAATACATATTTAAGCAAATAATGATTGTTTGTACTTGTTCATTTATCAATGTGACCATAGAATATTTTTAATGTAAAAACATTAAAAGGAGGATTTCAATAATTCTTTCAGAGATTAAGATTTGATGAGGAGGAAAGTCACAATTTTTTTTTATACTGGCCAGTAATAAAAGCACCTAAAGGGCAGCCTGAGTGGCTCAGCTGTTTAGCACTGCCTTCAGCCCAGGGTGTGATCCCGGATCTCCAGGATCGAGTCCCCACCTCAGGCTCCCTGCATAGAGCCTACTTCTCCCTCTGCCTGTGTCTCTGCCTCTCTCTCTCTCTCTCTCTCTCTGTTTCTCATCAATAAATAAAATCTTAAAAAAAAAAAACACCTAAAGATGTTACTTTACAAAAATGAGTTTCTCTTTCATCTATATCATTCTGCTGAAAATAGAAACATTAAATGATTTGGAATTTCCAATTTTCTAACTTTGTAGGAAAAAAGAAAAAAGCCTAATGTTCCAAAAAGAGAATGATACTATGTGTTTTCTTTGAATTCATTTTACTTGATTTTTGTTCAGTAAGAATGACTAACATTGATTACAATGAACCTGTTCTATACAGGCCATTCAAAGATCCCTGTGGATTTGATTGTGGGGTTGGTGTCCAGGTTGTTCTTTTTAATTCTCTTTTAGAATCATTTTTTCAAGGAGAACAATGCAATGTGATAGAATTTTAAGGGAAAAAAAACTGTAAATAATATTCTCAAAACATTGCTTTCTTATTCTCTCTAGTTGTAGGACTAAAAGAATGTATATTCAGATAGAGCAAGATAAAAGGTGTAAAATTCAAACTAAAGTCTCTAAAAAAGTGGGAATACACAACCATTTTTGAAAGTGGTGAAAACTATTGAAACAGTAGTCTTTTTAAAAAGTTTGCAATAAAGGTAAATGATAAAATTAAAGACTTCGATATCCTTTATTAACACCTCAGAGAAAATCATTAAATATGTATCTCATTTTTGTACTAGATATATTACCACAAAGATGGCTAATTTCTTGACATTTGATATTTTATACTCATTTTTTGATGATGTCTACTTCAAATGTATGTGCATACTTTCTCCTGGAAATCTCAGTTTTGCTAGGTCAGAATATCTTTACTGTCTGTAATATTTTACATTCTATTTAAAGAATAACTCAAAGAACTGAGACAACAAATTTATTCAACCAAGGATGTGACACTATGGTACAGTGGAAAATTATTCATTTTAATAAAGTTAATCCAATAATATAGGTTTTTTTTATTGCTTTTCAGTTATGGCCTTTCCAATTAATTACCAGGGTTCAAAACATGGCCTGATAAGGACCATAGCCTTAGACACAAAAATCACTAAACTCAATGAAGTCAACTCATGCTATGATTTCACCACACAGGTAGTCACTATGGATACTGTCCTCAGTGGTTCTGATCTGAGAAGCACAAACTAAAAAAGAAATTAAGGACACACTTAAAACAGAATAGATCTAATAATAAACCATAATCTTGGTTCGTGTGAACAAATCAACAAGGTCAATAAACTAATATCTAAATTAATCCATTTTGTAGGGTAAAAAGTCACAAGTCTACAAAATAAGAAATGACAAAGGAGGAAATAACTTTTAAAAGAGAAAACACAAATTCCAATAATGTCCATTCCATAGATTTCTAGGCACATACATATGGAAACTTAAGTTAAAAAGAAAGATTTGATTTGCAAATGCAATTTTCCAAATTGACCACAAAAGAAATAGTAAGCTTAAATACATTAATTTCATTAGAATGAATACAGAAGACTGTCAAGGAATTGTTCCTCAAACCATCAGGTTTTGTTACTTTCTCAGGAAGACTGAACCAAATTTTTAAGACCAGATAGTCCCAATGATAAATTGTTCCAAAGAATATAAAATGAAGGAAAACATTTAAATACTTTTATAAAGTATGTCGTATGAACATCAGTAGATATTTGTCTCATAGAAAGAATGGAAACTTTAAATAAAATCTTTCATCTTCCTTTCAGATGTATCCTTCTCTTCTATCTTTTATTGCCACCATTGAGGATAAGCCTTTGCCTGGGTATGATGCTCATTCTTATTTATCATCAAAACCCTATCTAATATTTTTCCTGGAGTTGTTCACAAAATGTATTTTTACTTACATAGATCAGCACAAAGGAAATATAGAAATATATAATTTTATATTAATTTTTGAATTTCCTAAAATTCACAAAATCTTCAAAATGATTAAGCAAGAGCTGATTTGTGTTACTCTTGTTATTGTTTCCTCAGAGAAATAACTTCTATGGCTATAGAAAGGGAGTTTTAAGAAGCTAACCCTCTATTTTGTTTGTTGCTCTGCATACATTTCATTTAAATTCCTCTCAACATGACTGTGATGAAGTTAAATGACATGTATTTCATAAATGAAAATGTAAAAGTTCCTAAAATGAATACATCTTAGTTGAGATCTAGTTTTTCATGAATATTAGAAATGGGAGGGATCACTGGGTGGCGCAGCGGTTTGGCGCCTGCCTTTGGCCCAGGGCGCGATCCTGGAGACCTGGGATCGAATCCCACATCGGGCTCCCAGGGCATGGAGCCTGCTTCTCCCTCTGCCTATGTCTCTGCCTCTCTCTCTCTCTCTCTCTGTGACTATCATAAATAAATAAAGATAAAAAAAAATGTTTTAAAAATGGGAAAAATGATGCAATAGTATATTTAAAGAAACTCAGTAATTATGTAATTTTGATATGTTTCCTTTTGAAGGAAGATGTATGCATGTTAGAGTATAAAAATATTTTCCTTATATCGGTTGGAATAAAAATTGTTGATCATTGTTCAAATCATTCTTAGGTTGTGGGGGAGCCTTTTTTTTTTTTGAGACTTCCTTTAGAATTCACAATGTTTTATAAGCATCCTTGTCAGGGGATCTAAAAATCTAGTATTAATTCAAATATATTTTTTTCCTCAATTTGACTTTCTGCTTCATTGCTACATTTGATTCATCCAGGATGCATATTTTTTATTGGGAAATAGAATCCAAAACTGCAATGAATGGTATTTCACAGAAAAGTAATTTAAAAGGAATAGTGGCCTTTATCCCTATGTATTGCAGAAATAGAAATCAAAACAAAAGCATTTTTCACGTTAGACCTGTAAAAATATTTTAAAGTTTGAAATTTTAATATTTTAATAGTGTGGGGAGAAGAACACTTTCATGCAAAAATTTGAAGGGTTATATGGTAATATCTAACAAATTTATAAATATGCATGACCCTTTTCAAAGCAATTTTAGTGTAAGAATTTACACAATATATGCACAAAAAACAGCAGACTGCATGTGAACATATTCATTAATATTTGTAGTTAGAGAAAATGGAGACAATCTACAAATCCATCATTCTACACGTTTAAGTAGTTATCAAACATACAAAATTATGTTCTTAGTAAAATAACAAAAACCATCCAAATTTTCATCAATAGGGGAATTGTTTCTATAATTATGGCATATCCATAAAAATCAATTCTATTCTTCAGAAAAAATTACTTGGTATATGTTGATTTGTAAAGAGTTCAAAGATAAATTATAAAATGATTAAAGAAAAGTGCTGAAGGGTATGGATAGTATGAAAACAAATATAAATTAAATACATTTATATGCTAGTATATGGACACCAGCAGTTTTTATGTGTTTTTTAAAAGAGGAAAACTAGTTGTTTTAAAGTATCCACTGTCACTGTCTAAAATTTAAATCCCAAACCAAAGTTCGCATTCATAAAAACTGCAAGAAAATATCTATACACTTCTTAAACATCCCAATATTAAAGGCTTGAGATAATTCAACAAAAGACCATGTCTATCTGTAGAGCTTTAAAATGGTATTATGCTTTGACTTTTTTAATAAAGAAAAAGAGAACACATAATCAGCAATAAATATTTTCCTTTACAAATATGTATATATATATATATATATATATATATATTTATGTTCATTCTGCCCATCTGGGAAATAAAATATTTACATGTATTCAGAGAATTTACTTACTTTTGGTGTTTAGCATAATAATTCCTTCTTTTTGTATCTACTCTGACATTTACTTAGAATTCAAGTCAAAGAGACAACTAAAATGTCTGCTGCTTTTGTGAGCTTGGTTGCTGTGTTACCCACACAACAAAAGATTTGTGATAGTCAGGGAGGGTATGGGCCTGGGAAAGATGGGAGAAAAAGACAAAGAATGAAGGAAGAAAGACACACACACACACACACACACACACACACACAGAATCTAAGCTTGTGCCCCTTTACTGAAAAGGCACAGTTTAACTTATTACCAAGCCAATGAAATTGAAAATTAATAAACATGAGATGTATAGAAAAATAATTCTAGAATATAATTACCATGGGAACATTTCAGGTGGATCCATATTGCCACTTCAATAAAAACACATACATCTACACATACATACGTTTATAAATGATTTCAGGATCTCAGCAAGTTGGTGCCCTCAAAAATTGTCATATCTAAGCTACAAAGCTCTTTTTCTTCACCAACATATTGGATTTAGTCTAAAGTTCCTCACCTCTCTCTAGCATTGATTTCAGTAATCTTCAAAAATCACTTTAGCTTGCTACAATTTGCATTTTGCTGGGTAGCATCAGAAGAATTGACGATATTTCCTAAAGCTTGTATAATTTTCCCAATAAAACTCTTTAAAAAACCTGTTTAGTTGTTCAGTATCCATTTTTATTCATGTATGTATGCTCCTCTAATCCTATTGGGTCAATTCCATAAAACTGACTCGTTTCTGTGAATTCCCTACAAAATGTTCAATAGACATCTATAAATGAGTGATGTTGCATTCACAAGTATACATCTGCTATTGGCTGTGAGTTAGTTTTCCCTATGCATACCTTAAGAAATCTTTCTACCATGGTGGCACATATTTATGACAAGGATTCGCTCTTTTACATCCAATCTCTACTGAAAATTGAAAACTACTACTTTTTTCCCTATTGGTTTTACCTTTTTCAATGTATTTATTGTATATATTTCCTATGACCCATTCTAGTCACAAATAAAAGGACCACAGGAGACAAAGCTACTTAAATGGGGGGGAAGTCGGTAACTGGATTGCAGGATGACCACTCTTCATGGAAGAGGGTCAGGTATTGGATCACAGAGCAAAAGGGATTAAGTCACAAAAAACAAAACAAACAAACAAACAAACAAAAAAAACCTGACTTCTTTATCAATGATACTGGGGATAATAGTGTACTTACTGGAGTCATTTTAATTGCATAACAAAACTGCAGTGGTATGAAAGAGTAGGCAGTCATTTCTCAATCATATATTTGTGTGTTAGATTGGGTTGCTCTGGTTCAGGATTTTTATTGAGTTTGGGTTGGCTACACCTATCTCATTCTGAGGCAAGACCAGAAGGGGGATCCCTGGGTGGCGCAGCGGTTTGGCGCCTGCCTTTGGCCCAGGGCGCGATCCTGGAGACCCGGGATCGAATCCCACATCGGGCTCCCAGCGCATGGAGCCTGCTTCTCCCTCTGCCTGTGTCTCTGCCTCTCTTTCTCTCTGTATGACTATCATAAATAAATAAAAAAAAAATTTAAAAAAAATTAAAAAAAGAAAAAGACCAGAAGGATAGCATCTACTGGAGCTTGCTTTTCTCATGGAGAAAGGTGGAAAATCTCAGAAGGCTGAGTAAAAGCATAAGCCATAGATTGAAAGAATTTGCACTCTGTCACTTCCATATGGTTTAAGATGTAGTCAAGACCAATACTAATGAAATATAAAGGTAGAGTTGATGAGGGAGCTGGGTAAATACAAGCCGAACAATCAGTGAATTTCTTACAGCAGTCATTAGGAAAGAGACCAAAGATGAGTTGCTTTACAAATTCCCTATATCAAAATAGAGCAGATGATTTAATCGACCGTAAGCGGCTAGCAGCCTTCAGTATTCATGAAAAAAGTGCTCCTTTAAAAAAATCTTTATCCTATTCTGCTAAAGCAGATAGCATAGTGGGGGACCCAGACTGCTCTCCAAACTATTTCTAGCAGGTAAATCCAAACCTCTACGGCTAATGTACCAGGTAGAGAGGATCAAAGAGTTTATTTCCATGGGGATTTGAAGAGCAACCTAGGAAGGCACCAATCCATAGCGAAATGGAATGGGCCCTAAATAAAATTCAGATACCGGAAGGAATAGGTATTCCACATTTCCTGAAATCCAGATTTGTGTTCAATTTAGATCCCCGTAGACTTATAAATGGGTTTTGCAGAGAGGAGAGGATACTGGGTAGAAATTTTTAAAAATTGGATATGGCTAACACTTCAATACGGGATCGGGAAAAATTGATAATGTATTTATTATGGACATTATCCCCTAGTTGGCCTTAGCATCTCATGGAGCTATGACCCTTGAGGTTAGTGATAGCCATGGCCATGAAAGAGCCCTGTTGAAATCTGCTTTAAAACAAACTTCTGCTAAAACAGTATTCACTTCTATCCAACACTTACCATCCCTTTGGATCTCCTAAGATGGTCACACCAAGGCCATACTTCCTCTTAGGCTACGCTCAGGCTCTCAGGTAATGACTTACATGGGGGGAGGGTAGAGTGGTATTAGAGCTGTCCTACTCAGGCAAGACTCAGGACTCCTGTCATCAGCACTCTTTGCTCTCCTGGACTTCACATTGGCGGGCCAGGGCTTTCCCAGAACTGTGCTGCAATCAGAGACTCCTCCCACTCAATTTTTCTTTCCCTTCCTTCTTTCACAGGAGTCAGCATGTCCTTGGTCTGAAGGGTCTCACTGCTACTCCAGCACCCTCCTACTTTATCCTTCAAGGGAATTCCCCCACAATAAAACCTTTGCATATCCAATCTCATATAGGTATTTTATTCTATTCCAAACTGACACAGTAATCAAAAGTGAAACTAGTGTCAGTAAAGAGACGCTGAATTTGATGTACAAAGCAGTGTACTTTAGAAAGCACATGGCAGCGTATAGAGGAAAAGGATGCCCTTCAACACCTTATGGAATTATTATTTTTAAACGATTTTATTTATTTATTCATGAAAGACCCAGAGAGAGAGGCATAGATAAGGCAGAGGGAGAAGCAGGCTCCCTGCAGGGCGCCGGATGAGGGTCTCAATCCCAGGACCCCAGGATCACAACCTGAGCTAAAGGCAGATGCTCAACCACTGAGCCACCCCAGGTGCCCCAACACCTTATGGAAGTAACTCCTTGATGCTATACTCTGCATATTAGCCACATAGACTTAATTCTCTGATGAATATAGCTGGGAGATAAAGCTAGATCAAACAGAAATAAGCTGTAAAATCCAACTTCATTCTGATTCCTCACACATTAAGAGAAAGAAGTTAATTCAGTGTATAAATCATATCCCCAGATTAAAATGGTCTTATAGTGACAGGACACCTGCACTGCTACCTTCAACTCCGTTAACATTCAACTCTGTCCTGCCATTCAATGGTCTCATGTATGTATATTTTCTTCTGTAGACATGGAAAGCCATAAAAAGTCTGTTTTATTGTTTTGAGCAATTGACAGTGACATAATCACTACTACTCTTTAAAAAGAAAATAATCAGAGTAGAGGCTGAGTAGGAGGAAGATAATTCTTAAAAGTTCCATGGCATTTTGAGTGTCATGAGTCAAATGACAAAGGCTAATTGCCAGACTGGGGGTAGAGGGGGTCAAGAATCATTGTTAGGTTTAGTAGAGATCAGATCCAATGTCTGGGAGAAGATGATACCAAGTTATAAGTCAAGTGATCTGCATACTGTTCTTATAAATTACTTTTTATTTCTTCTTCATTGTCCTATATTCTGTAATTTTCTTAAAATAATGAAAATTGAATTAGAAAAATAAAAGACAACAATGGCAGGCTAAAGCATAATAGAGAAACTTGAACACAGAGTTAACAAAACTGAATGAAATGGAAATTTGGAGAGTGGGGCAGCCCAGGTGGCTCAGCAGTTTAGCACCACCTTCAGCCCAGGATGTGATCCTGGAGACCCGAGATCGAGTCCCACATCAGGCTCCCTGCATGGAGCCTGCTTCTCCCTCTGCCTGTGTTTCTGTCTGACTCTCTCTCTCTCTCTCTCTCTCTCTCTATCTCTCTGTCTCTCATAAATAAATAAATAAATAAGATCTTTAAAAAAAGAAATTTGGAGAGTGAAAATTGGATGTGGATTAAGTAGTTTTTGAAAGATCATAAATTACATACAAATGTGTTTTGTTGCTAGATTTATTGTTTCAGCTTCCTATTTGAGTATGGTGCTTCTGACCTAGCCAAAAAGTGTATAAAGTCACCGAATTGCTTGTAGTAAGCTGGAGTAAGGCTAGATATGTAGTATTGTAATAGTCAATTGAGGGTAGGGGTCTGAGCTAAGGTGATAATGTTAAGAACTATGTTGAGCACTGATAAATGTATAGAATTGCTGAATTATATTGTACACCCAAAACTAAGATAAGCACATAATTATACTTGAGACTTTCTTTAATATGAACTAGCTTTACTAAATATCCTATAATATTAAAAATTAAAATTTTAGTTCATTGAATATTCCATCAATCCTCA
This sequence comes from Vulpes vulpes, assembly GCF_048418805.1. Taxonomy (NCBI): domain Eukaryota; kingdom Metazoa; phylum Chordata; class Mammalia; order Carnivora; family Canidae; genus Vulpes; species Vulpes vulpes. Next base: position 67,533,053 of record NC_132781.1, read on the forward strand.
GGTGAAAGTCACTATAAAATATATACTTTACTCAATACAGGTTAACTGCTATCTCAGAGTTATCAGCATCAAGTTTTATTATCTGGTTTTTCTTCAGTTAATTTTTTAAAGTTAGTACAATTTCTGGATGTCTTATTTAAAACCCACTTATCAGGTGCCTGGGTGGCTCTGCTCAGGTCATGATCCCAGGGTCCTGAGATCGAGCCCCAGGTCAGAATCCCTGCTCAGCAAGGAATATGTGTCTCTCCCTCTTACCCTACCCCACTGTTTGTGCTTTCTTTCACTCTCAAATAAATAAATAAAATCTTAAAATAGAATAAACCTACTTATGCACACAGAGAATACAAGAGAAGTTGCAACAGAGTGGCACCGATGAAAGGTTAAGTTTTCTGTTGAAACTTTGAAGACTGTTGAGTGACAATCTCAGTGATTGTATACATGTAGAAAATCTAGTGGTCTAAAAGAAAAATACTTAGTGAGGAATACAACTGTCAAAAATCAGCATTTATATTAGATATTTCAGTGTATTTTCTTCTACATAAGACTTCAACAACCTGGTAGCTATAGAACTTAAATTCTTTATATCTAAAATTCAGATAATAAGCAAGTTTGAGTCATATATATACATTTAAAATACAAAGGTACTTATCTGTATTTAATTTTTTTAATTTTAATTTTTTTAAAGATTTATTTATTTGAGAGAGAGTATGTCTACATGTTTGAATGGGGGAATGGGCAGAGAGAGAGAGAATCTCACACAGACTCTGCTCTGAGCAGGGAACTGGATGTGGGGCTTGATCTTATAACCCTGACATCATGACCTGAGCTGAAATCAAGAGTTTGATAGTTAACTGACTGAGCCACCCAGTTGTCTCTGTATTTAAATTTTTAATATTCTAAATTTTATTTGTGCTATTGTTTAGCAGGCCTGTGTATCTACATAAATTCCAGGGCTTTCTTTCTCAAGTGTACACCAGGGAAAGAGTTCAAATACACTTTTAGTAGTCAATACTCTACTTTAGACTATCGTAAATAGTCATTATTATGTCCTCTTTAATCGCCCAACTTTATATACATTTTAAATGTAGGATGACCAGGAATCACAAGTTGACTATGACAATAATGAAGAAAAGTTTTCCAAAACATATTAAAAGTCATTTGTTAAAATCAACTTGTTAATATTCTCTTTCACCAGCTTTTGGCATTTCTTATGTTTCACTTTTTTCATCCAAGAAAGCAACCCTAGAAGCCAGCCTCAGCTCAGGAAACTATCACATACTGTGAGCACACTCCAACTTTCCCAACATCCCTTCATCACTATTTCACTGCAGAAACTTTGATTACCCTATGAAAAAAGAAAGCCAAACATAATGTAATGGATTTTGACATAAAATTGAGCATTTACATGTATCCAAGTTTGGTGTCCAAAGCAATAACTCACAGGAAGTTTTGCCACAATTGAATTAGTCTCTTTGTTTTATGGTTACGATTTATGTCCCTGTTATTTAACAGTAACTTCTTCCTCTTGTGTTTCATTTGAATAATTCTCATATTTAAAAACATTAAAATGCTTGAGACATGCCTTTTAGTTCATTAAATGTTCCATCAATTCTCAGGTGAAAGTAACTATAAAATATATACTTCACTCAATACAGGTTAACTGCTATCTCAGAGTTATCAGCATCAAGTTTTATTATCTGGTTTTTCTTCAGTTAATTTTTTAAAGTTAGTACAATTTTTTTCCTTTTCTTAAATAGCAGCAACAATTTAGTATTTTTTTTAAATATTTTATTTACTTACTTAAGAGTGACAAAACACACCGAGAGAGAGAACACAAGTAGTGTGGAAGGGCAGAGGGAGAGGGAGAAGCAGACTCCCTGCTGAATGGGGAGCCCACTTGGGGCTTGATCCCAGGACCCTGAGATTATGACCTGAGCCAAACGGAAATGCTTAACTGACTGAGTCACCCAGGTGCCCCAACAATTTAGTATTTTGAAACAGTAAAATATCTTATTCAATTACACATTTACTGCACACCTGCTGAATGCCAAGCTCTGTGTTAAGCACTGAGCATAAGGAAGACAAGTCCCTGCCCTCCATAAAACTCCCCAAGAGTCTTACTGCAGAGATGAACAACCAAATACCCAATATAGTCTAATAGTTGTTTCAAAGAAGGCAGGCAACAAATGGTACCAGAGACTATGAGGGACAATGAACAAGACTGGAGGTTAACAAGGATTTAGGATGTTTTACTGGAGGAGGTAATGATGGGATGAAAGGAAGAGAGAACAGGCCAAGGATAGAAAGAACAAAGGATAATATGTCTAAGTACCCATCTGGGAATTGTTTCCCCACCTCCTCCTGTACTCACTGAATTACTTCATAGTCCATTTTTCCTTCCCTTAGCCCACAGAAATAAAAATGAGGCAGCAATTGTGGTAACAAAGAATACTACTGACATCGTGAGTTTTACATTAAAACGGACTTGGAAGTTGGAAACTGATTCAGAAGTTGGCTATTACTCTGGTTGTTGTCTTAGGAGATCCCTCAAACATTAGGAATCAGCCTGGGGCCCTTTGGTCATGTATATTTCAGAGACACAGATTGTCCTTAGAGATCCTGCTTAGCCTCAGAGCAATTAACACATGCAGATTTTCTACTACTAATTTATTATTTGAATTTGTGCAAGTCCTAGAGACTCATGTCACAGGCCTGAAAAGCACTTTTCTACCAAGACTTATTATGTAACAATACTCTAAGTAGAACAGAAAAATCACAGACACATGAGAAAACATTGGATGGAATTTGGGTTAGTGTAACATATGGTAGGATGGGAGTATGTTCAAGAGCAAGTCTGGAGTTTTTGTGTAGGCAGCCAAAGTGTTTGAATTTTACCTGTTGGGCCCATATTATGAAAACCTCCACTAAAGTCCTTTAAGACTGAGTTCATATGGACCACATTGACTCTGGGGATATTGTCCACAGCTCCGAATATTTTGATGCAAAAGTAGCATTTCAGACTCCCATTTTATCCCTATCACTTTTACATATTTTTATTATTTAATGTGTACTTTGGTGATACTAATTCCTTCAAAGTAGTAAACACCTATTTAAAAAAGGTGTGACGATGATTCTGTGGCTTTAAATATGTACACACACTCTCTCTTAATTTTATCCTATAGTGAGAAGCACAAAAACCTTAGTATAGAGAAGGTTTTGAAAGGATTTAAGGAAACAAGTCTCATAACTGGATTTGGAAATTTGGGAAATAACATTTATGTGAACAATTTGATACTACAGGGATACTTCTGAAATGAATTTATAAAAGACTGAACCAACACAAAGACCCTTTTCATCAATTCAAAGTATTAAGGTAGCATAGCAGATGGGAGTTAGGAAGGCAACAGGTTTACTTGGGGTAGCACCTAGAAATAATGAAGGTGGAGGATGCAGGATTTCTAGGCAAGAGATTTCAGATAGCAAGGCCGACCTGGCACTGGTGAAAGGAAAGGGGATTAGGAAGGAGAATTGGGCAGAGAGAGCCTCAGATTGTGTTGCAGATCGAATTAAGTTTTCAGCCCAAAACACTGAACCCTAGAGCAAAGATCCCCTGTTATAGGAGTCTGGGTGCTGCAAAGAAAAGGCTAAGCCTGAGAACTCCTGCTGTGCATGTTCATTGTCTGGGCTTCCCTGTGAAGACCATGGCCTTGATACAAAGTGGCAGATTCTCAAGTTGTGGCAGCTGGAGGCAAGTTCTTTATTGAAGAGAGAACTGATTGGTGGGCCTCCAGAGCTGCCACAGGTGAACATCTGTGGTGTACAGATCCCCAAATCTGTGCATATTTGGAAAGAAATTCCCATAGGTTTCTAGTGGGCCTCATGTCTTAAGGGGAGACTTAACAGGTGGAGGGCCTTAATTACTATCAGTCATTTTTTGCTCTAATATTCCTTCCAAATTTTCTTTGCCCTCAGCTATCATTTCTGCTGGTCTTGGGGACTTACCTTGTAAAGGGACACAAATCTTCATTTCTTCAGAAATGAGATTCCCTTATATTAAATTCCATGCCTAAGGAATTAATAAACCTCAGGCCTCCAGATAGTGGTGTCAGCTGAGGCCATTTGGGCAGAAAATACAAGCCCATACCCAGAATAGGGGCCTGTTGTTTTAAGAACAAATTGCAAGAACTTTTAAAATGGAAAGGACTTGGGGACCTGGGGGGCTCAGTGGTTGAGTGTCTGCCTTTGACTCAGGGAATGATCCCAAGCTCCTGGGATCAAGTCTCCCTCAGGCTCCTCACGGGGAGGCTGCTTCTCCTTCCCCCTCTGCCTATGTCTCTGCCTCCCTCTCTGTGTCTCTCATGAATAAATAAAATCTTTAAAAAAATAAAATGGAAAAGGCTCAGTAAATTTACAACCAAGTTGTTCCTTTGATATATGGTGACATATCAAGGGTACATGATTTATTTTTGTTGCTGCCATGGCGGGCATTCAGAGGAAGCAGTAACTAGATAAACCTTGGTTTAGTAGGAATCCATGTGGTTCACCCCATGCACAGCTTCTCCTTCTGCCTCCAAGGACTTCCATTTGTGAGCCTGATGATGCCTTGTGAAGGAGCAGTGTTTCTGTCCCACTTTCCTCATTGAGATTAAGCACACACATCACCCTCCCTCAAATCAAAGGCCACATACCAAGGACTCAGAGTGTATTAATCTACTCTAATAAAAATGCCGATCCATTATGGCAGATGACATTTGGACTACTATTTGGTTGAACTTATAGTAACCCACGATCATTCTCCAGAATCCATTTGATTATTGTAGGGGCTAGACTGCTGAATGGGATAAAGGTGTATAAAGGACTGTCCACATATACTTGAGATACTTAAAGGTGGCATTAAACTTCATCACTTCCCCTCCACCTCAAAAGAATGTTAGATGGTTTTTGATTTACTGCTCTGGCCAAGCATTGTGATTTCAGAAGGTCCTGTCAGGTCTTTCCCACGGCTCTGTAAGAGCTCTTCCTCCACAGGGCAAGTATCTAATAAGAAATGTTGTTCCAAATGCCAAATATGCCAGTCTCAATTTTACATTCAGAGTCTTGAGAACTGACAAACAATGGGGTCATGGATGCTATAGGCTAGACTTTAGCCAAGACTTCGTGTTTTACATGACACCTTATAAGCCACCATTCTAATAGGTGGCTGTAATGATGTTTTGACCTCTCAGTATTAAGATCACCGAGACTATTTCCAGTAGTTATTAAAATGTCTGCTGTTTCTCTTTCCCCACCCTACAGTACACATAAAGCAAGTGGCTTTGTGGTCTATTGAAAGACTGGGGACTCATGCATATGCTTGCTCTGTGATTGTAGAGTCCTTCCTCCTAGTGAACTTTCATTCAATGGTATAAGGCTAGAAAATGGTCTCATTCTCAGGAATTAAACAAAATGGAACTTTTATCAAGGTAACTACCCTTGAACTCCTACTCATTCTTTTTTTTTTTTTTCCTTTTGACTGTTTATATGTTGCAGTACCCTAATTGGCTACCTTCTTATTTTTGCCATACTTTAGTATTTAATCTGCATTATTCTGTGTGGGCCCAGCTCTCTTAGTTGTAACTCTGACCCTGCTGGTATTATGATAATTGTGTCCCCTTGGTGTCTGGCATTTTAATATATTATTGATGTCTCTTTCTTTAAGGCCCATCACACCCAGACAAGCCATACTGTGTGACTGCTTCTCCTGCCATTAGCCTAGGCTATAGAAAAGAACCAACCACTACTGAACTTCTTAGTGAAACTAAAGCCCCTCTCACCTCATTCTCAATAAGCCTGGTGAATGGTGTGGTGGTTCCTTTGGTCTCACATAATATATCCATTTTACCATACCCAGTTTCCTGGACTTTTTAATCCTTTCCACCACTAATGCCATGGGAATTCAAATATTTTCACATCAATCAACAGGACCTACATTTTCCCCCAAGTTTCTAGAATTCATTCAAACACCTAGTTAGCTACTTCTGGTTTCTTTACCAAAATATTACATTTTGTATTTTTATAATATTTCTGATTAACAAATCAATAAAGTCTCTCTCTTTTATAGTCTCCCTGATTATCAAGAATCCTCTTAAACCAGTCACACTGATACTCTCTAATTCCTGATTAATTATTCTAACTTTTGCAGCTCCTTTGGGGCATTGACTTTCCTCCTTAATCGGGCCTAGCATATGCCCGGCTAGATGAGGGTCCAATTGCCAGTTGGGAAAAGATCTTACTAGAGAAGATCCTGTTATGGATCCTCTTCACTGACTTTCTACTTGAGGGAAGAGAGAGTTCCTCTTAAAGAAGGGGAGAACTCTTCAAGTTAAAGGTTTCAAAGAGTCCAGGAAGCACCCAAAATCTCAAGTGTAACGCACGCAGATACCCTATTTCATGTGTTAGAGAGATTGGTTTTTTGAATCAGGTGCCTAACTTTACCATAAGGGAACTTCATCAGCTGTACATTCAATGGGTCTTTGAAACTCAAAAACTATTAAATCCTGAGTTTAGTCTTCATGTTTTCTTGCTTTCCCCCAACATCAGACAAGGGCTTCTTTGTAAGTTACCAAAAGGCCCTCAACCTTCACACTTAGCTTTCAATTTTTTATTAGCAGCTCTGCTTTTCATTTACTGTAAGATGTCAATGCAACTTAATATCAGCTAGCCAATTCCATTGCCCTTGTGTGCATTATGCCCTCCTCTCCATCCTTTTCAAACTGGTGAATTATTTTACTGAGCAAGACAGTTGCTTCCAGTGGAACATTTTCCCAAGTATTTGGGGGTTTAAAAATTAATTATATGTTAGAAAAATCCATTTCCTGATTTTGTCATTAAGTGGTAAATTTTCCAACTATTGAAAAAATCACCAAATTGTGAATATGAGAACATAACTGAAGTCATAGTTATCTCCATTGTTGATTATGCAAAACAAAATTATTTCCAAAAAATAATTACTTATTGCATGAGAATGTAGAAGCTAAAACAGTGACTAAAGAAGAAATTTGTAATGAATACCTGTGCATTATGGGACTTTTAGTTAAGAATTCAAAAAGAAAAACCAAAGTAATTATTCAAGAGTAAAGTATAACCTACAAGTGATTGGAGACTCAAAGGTAAGTAGATAAATACTGTGCTTCTTAAAAGTCAAATGCATAGAATTAAACTGTGAGATACTACTAAAACTCTACCATATTATAAGAAAAGTAAACAGGATCTTTACAAAAGAGATGATCTTTTTAAAAAATAGATCCTTGAATGTCTGGTGTATTAGTGGCAAAATGTGTTTACCAAAGTAGGATCAGTATACTAAATTCTATCTAAGGGCAGCCCAGGTCGCTCAGCAGTTTAGAGCCTGCCTTCAGCCCAGGGCATGATCCTGGAGTCCTGGGATCGAGTCCTGTGTCGGGATTCCTGCATGGAGCCTGCTTCTCTTTCTACCTGTGTCTCTCATGAATAAATAAATAAGAATCTTTTAAAAAAATTCTATGTGATAATTGCATGGTCTTACATATATTTTAATGTACTTTTCACACTACTGCAGGAGGAAAGTGGATCATTTCTGTAGATGTGCATAGCTGTTTCTGTGTTCCTTTGTTAAAAGGAGAAAAGGGAAGAGGAAGAGGAGGAGGAGGAGAAAGAAAAGACAAGGGAGAAAACTGTTGGGCATCAATAAATAGTTCTATATAAGACTTTCTAGACAAGCAGAATATGAAGAGGACAATAAAATTGAACTAAAGCAAATAAAATTGATTGAAAAAATTGTGGAAAAAGTAATGTTAGGTATCTATCAATAAAAATATTTATATTCCTGCATTAGGAAGGAAAAGCTTTTTTTCTAAATTAGCCATCAAGAGTGTGGGATTGAGGATGAAAGAGCTTGAGGAAAATATTTACAGTTAGCCCCATAAATAGGTAATTACCTCAACAGTCCCCCAACTAGAGTCAAAACTAATTTTTCCATCGAATGAAACTATGTGTGAGTGTGTGCATACACACACTCACACACATTCTCACAAGCAAATGCCAAAAGCATAGAGGCTGTTGTGAAGGACCACACTTTTAAAAAAATGTAAATTGCATAGATAATTGCCATATTTGATGTATATAATATATACTTTTACTAATTTTATATACATTTATTAATTTAAATGTCATATTTAGTTTTTATTTTGAACGGTATTATTTTCAGTGACTTCTTTATAAATGACTATTAGAATGTTAACTTTGGCTTACGTTACCTTTTATGTATTTTGTACTCTTAGTGTTTATGTATATAGTTATATGTGTATATATAATTATATATTTGAAATACATTAGTTTTACTGGTATTATGAATTCTAAACAGTTAAAAATGTTGAACACTTAAAATATTAATTATGTTGTAATCTCTAACCTCTTAAAAATTTTGAACACTTCTAAATTTAATATTGAAATACATTTTGTTCTGCTTTTTTAGTCACTCCAAGGAGAGGCTCTAGTAACAATGGATGATGCTATGCACTGCATTATTAATGCATAAGGACATGCTCAGAATTGTTATCAAAGGAAGTGGCTGAAAGTGGCCAGATAATAGAACAGATATTCACCATGATCCTCTATCCAGTATCTGAATATCTGAATTCCTCTCTTAATCATTGTACATATAAAGTTATAAATTTTGATATTTTGGTCAAGACTTTTTCAAGTTAACTAAAATGGGTTGTCTTCTCTCAGTTTATCTGAATTTTCTCAGATTTCTCTCTGCCTGAAATCACTTTCTTCTGAATAAGCATATATTTCTTTTCCTCTCTTATAATAAAAAGTCATAAACATTTTAATTTTTCACCGTATTTTAGTTTTCCAAATTATTCCTAGTTATTCCTTCAAAAATACTGAAATGCGAGGATTTAGACAAATGTTAGTAAAAGTCCCTGCCCTCAGTGATATCATAGTATAACAGAGGTGAAAAACACATAAATCAACAATTATAATTCAAGGTTAAGAGTGCTCTATAAATGTTTCTGAAGGGACAACATGAAGGACAAAGGGGAAAGTGAATAATGAAATATTTGATTAGAGATGGATTGAAGGGACATTCTCAGAGACTAAGTTATGCAGAAAAATAAGTAGAAGATTGATATCCAGGGGTAAAAAGAAAAGCTTTCCAATCTAGATAAGGTCAAAGTAAAAGTGGATTGAGAGAATTAGGAATCTGGGAAATAGGAAGTTGTGCCAACAAGTAAGATGCTCAAATTTAAAGACACAGTGACTGAGGAATTCCAAGACCTCAAAGTCTGGAAAATCATCCTGAGTGAATATGGCTGGGTGAAGTAGAATCACAGAAATGACCACGTGAAGGTATATTCTGTTGTTACGTTTGCAAGTACACAGGTGAGTTGAGTAGGGGTATATTTTCTAAAATCAAACACCAATTCAAGCTCATTCTGAATTCTGAATTCTGAATTCTGAAATCAAACATTTTTAATGAATAGTCTACAGTTCTACATTGAGATATGGACCATTTGAAGATTAATGAGAATTCCATTTTAGCAACTTAAATGTTGAATTTGGGTTTGCAACATCACCAACCCCTTCACAGTTCAAAGACCATATACATATTAAACAATTATTAAGAATTTCCTATGCACTGTGCATTGTTCTAGGTCTTGTTTATATAGCAACGCACATGTGGTAAAGATTCAGAGGTCAAGTCAACGTATTGATTTTCCTACTGCCAATATTGTGTTCACTTCTAAGTCATAGATAGCACACTATAATAACTCCAATAATATTTATTAATTCCCTCCACTACTAATAGACCTTAGTTAAGAGATCTGGTAGTCAGTAAGAGTATATTTTTGGCTACCTACTATGCCACAAACTTTAGCACCTAGAAATTAGAAGGAGAAATATGTTTTTCTTAAAGATGTTAGTATCGGTTATGATTTTTCTTTATAAAAAATTCTAGATGTTACCTTTTATCACATGATCATTAAGAGCTCGGAAAATTGTTCTCTTTGGAAAATAATACTGCAATCTCTCCCTAAAATCTTGTCTCTTTATGTTTCAGTATCCTATCTCAATATATCTACTAAATATTTTTTCTTTCCACAAATGCAGTAGATCTAAACAGTTTGTTAATCTTTTCCTCAATCTCTACCAATTTATTTGTCTTTTAAAAATGGACTCCTAAGCTTCCCATTATTATTATTATTTTTTTGCTTCCCATTATTTTTGAAGAAAATATTTCACTGCTTGTAACTATCCAGTTACAGAGTTGCATCATTTTCCTTCAAATGTTAGGATGTTCCTCTTCCAAATTTTTGTCCATTTCTCAGGTTATCATCCTAACTCATATCCTTAACCTTCACATTACATTATTAAAACCATCTTCTGTGTAACCTTCTGCACTAAAACTGCCATTCACCCTATGAGATAAATCCCAGATCTTGTAGATTCAAAAATGGCAGAGGCACCTGGGTGGCCAGTAATCCCGACTCTTGATTTCATTTTAGCTCATGATCTCAGGGATATGGGATCTGCTCTCAGGGAGGAACCTGCTTGTCTCTCTCCCTCTGCTCTCGCCCCTCCCTCATGCTCATTCTCTATCTTTAAAATAATCTTTTTAATTAATATTTCATTTATTTATTTGACAGAAGGAGAGAGTTCACACAAGTAGAGGGAGTGGCAGAGGAAGCCCGAGGGCAGCCAGATCCCTGCACCCCAGAATCATGACCTGAGCCGAATGCAGACACTTAACTGACTGAGCCACTCAAGTGCCCCAATAAATTAAATCAGGAAAGGAAAGGAAAAGGAAAAAGAGCAGCTTCTAGTGTCCCAGGTATGTGTAATTTAAAGTTTAGCGTGTAGCATTTGAAGACTAATGTCGTGCTCTGGTTAGGGCTAGTGATTTAGCTTAGTGTTTCCTGAAATATCCTTTTTGTACCAGAGGCAACAGCCTCTTGCATTACCTGGGACTTAGAGATGCAAATTCTCAGGCACCACATCAGACCTACTAAATCAGAAGAAACTCTGTAGTCTGTGGTTAAGCAAGCCCTCCAAAGGATTCCAATGGTCACTAAAGTTTGAGGATCATTGATTTAGGACAGTATTTCAGGCTGCATTGAACACTCAACGTAGCCCTTACTTTTTGGGGGTGGGGAGAGGGTTGTGGGTTCCAGATCTCTGCATAATGTCAGCAACTTTGACATTGGCATGGTTAAACTAGTAGTTACAGGCATTGCAATAAAAATCAACAGAAATACCTGAAACATCACCCAAAGATATGTTTAGAGTTTGCTCTTCAGTTCTATAAAATGAGCCTACAAATAATCTCTCCTAGGCTCTCACTCTACTCTCTTTAAACCTCAGCTTCTGCTTTGTATCTTATCCTGCTGAAATTTGGCGATTTTACATTATACTTTGTATTTTGTCTCTGATGTGACAAGGGTGCTGATGCTAGTAACTAATGCCCTGGTTGCTATGCTATTAGTAACATACCCAGGCTCTATGCATCTAAAAAGGGAGTTTGAGCCACTTAATACATTTTTGCATTATCTTCCCTTTGGGATTAGGAAATCTATATGGCCATTGATTGTGCTTTATACACTTGTGTTTCATTAGCCAGTACAGTGAAGCTCAGTCATACTTGTGATATATTAACTATGTAGATAATTTTGGTTTTACCTCCATTTTCATTTGACAAAATATTTTGTTTATATGTATTTCATTTTCTAGTAAAAATAATCATAAAACCAAGTGACTACTGAAAAATGAACTATGTGGTTGAACATTACCTTGGGTTCTTATATTGACTATTTTTTTTTCATTATATGAGTAACCCTCTATAAATCTGCATGCTATTATAAACTTTTAAACACTATGTCTGTGATTCAGAGCTTATTGTAAAATTCAATGAAACAGTCTTATGATACCATTGTAAATGAAATATAACCATACATCATATGCAGCTTCTCTTGTTAAAAGTGAAGCTTGCTTCCCTACCCCTTGAATCTTGGCATCCCTTATACCTGCTTTGAAGAATAAATGGTAGTAGAAGAGGCATTGTGTGAGTTCTAGAGCACAGGCCTCAGGAGGTTTTGCTGCTTTTACCTTCACTCCTTTGAAACAGTTCCAACTGAAGTCCATCCTTACCTCCAGGAAGTAGAGAGCCTCCCAGACTGACTGATCCTCTAGCTAAAGGCCAGAAAGTAAGTGAGCCCAGGTGCAATCAACAGAAGAAACAATTGGCTAAGCAGCAGAATTGGGAAAAATAATAATTAGGCTTAATCCAAAATGTTTGGGATAGTGGTGATGCATCCTTAGTAATCTAACTAAAATTTAAAAATACTAAATAATGTTCTGAATTGTTTTGTTATAATTTTCTATGTATTTTTTGTTTATATGCTAGTAATGATTGATCAGACATTAAAGGGAGCCTTTTGAATTTGCTTCCATTAGAACCTATTTTAAAATAAAAAACCAATGCTGGGAAATTTGTAATTAATGATCTAGGAAAATCTGGTCTCACTGCCAACTGTGCACTTCCAATGAAAGATTCTCTCATTCTAACTACTATTCCCCTGTTTTCTTCTCTGACAAGGTCAGAGTTAATGGGCTTCTCACTGTGTGTCTGAAATATGATGACAATTAAAGAGAAATCCCTCTTCAAGCATATGCAGCATTATAAAAATGACTTCCAAATAACAAACTGACATCTACTACTTATGTCTGGCATATACTAAATGTTTAAGTTATTTGCTCTTTTTTTATCAAGAGTATGCTTTGGTGACTCTATTAAAAATGTATTAAAATGTAAATAGAGAAGTCAGATTAGTCATATTCTTTATAATTTTTTTGTGAATCAATAATTCCTATTATTTTATTTGTAGTTCAAATTTTGGAAGGAACTTCCAAATAACTCAGGTCAGATAATAAGTATGGAGGTCAAAACTATCTATCTCAAGTATTTTATTTAGGAACACACAGAAAAATCCCTTCTATAATCTCATTATAAACCATTTAAAAATAATTTTCAAATATCATTCATTTACATAATTCTGTTTAAATGATCCAACATAATTATTAAATTCTTACCATGTGGCAAATAACTATTTTCAGACCCAGGGACATGGAAGTGAACAAAAGAAAAGAAATGGCTCTACTGCAGGAACTTACATTCTAGAATGGGAAGAGATAGACAATAAATAACAAACAAATATATTATACAAAAGATGTTTATACAATCTTCTGCAAGTTGGAAGGTAAGATGTGAGATGTTTGACAATACATAATATTTTGTTGTGATTTTTTATGTTTGTATTTGACGTTGTATTTTGATGTTTGTAATAAAGGTTGTGAAGACAAGTAGAATGGGAAATAGGCATGAAGACCAATGTCAATGTGGAGGGAGATGGAGCGGTGCCATTTTGCATAGGCTTGTCATGGAAAACCCCACTGCAAATATTGCATTAAAGCAAAAACTTAGTGGCGGCAAGGATACATGCATTTGAATATCTGGGAAGGATCCAATTTAGGGGGAAGAGTAAGCACAAAGACTTGAAACAGATGCATGTAAAAGGAAAATCTGGGAGGTTAGTATAGATGAAAAACAGTTAAGTGATGTGAAAAATCACTGGTGCGTTCGGAGTTAAGGCAAGGCCTTAGTCCTGTCCATCCATAGACTTGTCGATTGGTAAAGACTGGTTTTTATCCTTAGAGTGAGATGAAAAGTAGTTTAGAGCATTTTTGAGCAGAATATTCTTTTGACTTGACTCGTATTTCTGAATGGTTACTTGATAACTATAAAATGGACTGGCTGAGTGAAAAGAGGTTGTTGCAATGATGGAAGTCCAGAGTAGGGTGATATCGCAGAAGGTAGAGGTAAATGGCAGGATTCTATGTGTAGTGTAAGGACTGAGCCAACATGATCAACTGATCAAATAGGTGAAGGAGTGAGAGTCAGGGAAGATGAGGATAACTCCAATTTTTTTAAATTTAGATGCCATGGATATTTTTCCATGATGTGACCATCTGTATATCATTTCTTATAAATACTATGTTGCATGGTTTTACCATAACTATCATAACCACCCCATTTCGCTGAAAATTTGTCACATTTTAATAAACATTATGTTTATTTACCATCCAATATGAGAAATTATGTTAGGTCAAAACATTATATGGTCTCATTCATTTGGGGAATATAAATAATAGTGAAAGGGAATAGAGGGGAAGGGAGAAGAAATGGGTAGGAAATATCAGAAAGGGAGACAGAACATGGAAGACTCCTAACTCTGGGAAACGAACTAGGGGTGATGGAAGGGGAGGAGGGCGGGGGGGTGGGGGTCACTTGGTGGCAGGCCCTGAGGGGGGCACTTGACGGGATGAGCACTGGGTGTTATTCTGTATGTTGGCAAATTGAACACCAATAAAAAATAAATTTATTATTATTTAAAAAAAGAAAAATTAGGCTCTAGACAAACATATAACACAAAATATCTCTGTCCTTGAGTGTACTATAAATCTAGTGTGAGAGACAAATATATATAAAAAATACTTTTGATTTAGTGAAGGAAGTAATAAAATACATGATGATACATGAAGTGCACTGATCTAATTTGTGCTCATGGAAAGCATGGGAGTAGATTTTAAGGTTGGGCAAAGATTTCTCAGGTAAAGCTAGATAAACTTACAAATAAAAATTAGGGATCCCTGGGTGGCGCAGCGGTTTAGCGCCTGCCTTTGGCCCAGGGCGCGATCCTGGAGACCCAGGATTGAATCCCACGTCGGGCTCCCGGTGCATGGAGCCTGCTTCTCCCTCTGCCTGTGTCTCTGCCTCTCTCTCTCTCTGTGTGACTATCATAAATAAATAAAATAAAAATTTTAAAAAAATTAAAAAATTAAAAAAAAAATAAAAATTAAATTAGAACAAAATAAACGGGGATATATTTATATATATATATAGATATATATAGATATATCTATATATATATATATATCATGTTAATAGACTAGAAAACTCAATATTATAATAAATGCAATTTTCCCAGAATTCATGATAGATTAAATGCAGTTCTATTTAAGATATCTACTAGATCATTATTTATTAGTATACTATTAAAAGGTGATTCTAGGGACACCTGGGTGGCTCAGTGGTTGAGCGTCTGCCTTTGGCCCAGGGCGTGATCCCGGAGTCCCAGGATCTAGTTCCACGTCGGGCTCCCTGCATGGAGCCTGCTTCTCTTCTGTCTGTGTCTCTGCCTCTCCCTCTAACTGTGTCTCTCATGAATAAATAAATAAATAAAATCTTTAAAAAATAAAAAATAAAAATAAAAAGTGATTCTAAGGGAAAATAATAATCAAAATAATAAAAAGACAAGGTGGAAGAATTTACTCTAAAATAGAAGAGCAATATTATACTTATGATAATTAAAATGATGTATTGATTCAAGTGTCAAAAAATACTCATGTGAACAGAAAAAGAATTAGAAAAAAAGAGAGATGTATGGACTAGTGTATAAGCAAGAGGGCATGATACAAACAATCAATGGGGAAAGATCAACATTTAAAATAAATAATAACAGGGCAATGGAGTACCCATATGAAATAAAATAAAATCATAGCCTCTTCTACCATATTAAAAAAAATCAATTGCAAGTCCAGAAAAGTTAAATTTATAAATATCTAGGACCTAATACAGTCAAATATTTTCCAGAATCTGCTGCAAAGAGTTATTAAACAGGAAACATGAAATATTGACCACAGAGTAAAAGACTAATAAATCAAAATACAGAAAATTAAGAATTATATTCATCAGGGATGCCTGGGTGGCTCAGTGGTTGAGTGCCTGCCTTTGGCCCAGGGCGTGATCCCAGAGACCCAGAATTGAGTCCCACATCCGGCTTCCAGCATGGAGCCTGCTTCTACCTCTGCCTGTGTCTCTGCCTCTCTCTCTGTGTCTCATGAATAAATAAATGTAAAATCTTTTTTTAAATTTTATTTTATTTTAGGATTTATATTCATCAAAAGATACCATAAAGAGAATACAAATATCAGTTGCAACATTGGAGAAAATATTGAAAATGAAAAAAGTTAGCAAACAACTAGTGTCCAAAATATATAAAGAACAGTTTCCAACAGTTAAAAAATGATATTAACTCAGATAAAAAAAAATATCTTCCAAAAACTTATAAGGAGGGCAGCCCAGGTGGCTGGGCGGTTTAGCGCCTGCCTTCGGCCCAGGGCGAGATCCTGGAGTCCCGGGAACAAGTCCCACGTTGGGCTCCCTGCATGGAGCCTGTTCTCCTTCTGCCTGTGTCTCTGCCTCTCTCTCTCTCTCTCTCTGTCTCTCTCTCTGTCTGTCTTTCATGAATAAATAAATAAAATCTTTAAAAAAAGTTATAAGGGACTTTCTAAAAGAAATCTGAAGTGGAGAATATTAGAGATTATATGCAATCAAATTTTTAATCAGAGAAAAGTAATCTAAAACCTTAATACCATTATTGAAAATATCACTTGATAGCAAGGATATGGAGCATCATGAGCCACCATATTCTTTGGAACATTTCTGGTATGATCTGTTAAATTTTAAGATTTGTATACTCTCTGAGCCAACAATTCTACAACTATGTATAGATTCTAGATAACTTGTCAAGTGCACCAAAAAACATAACTTAAGACATTGAAAGCAGCATAGTTTGGGACAAAAAAAACAGAAAAACCCAATGATAATTTGCAGTAAAATGGATTAAATAGATACATGGTATATTTATACAATGGAAGATCACATGACAGTAAAAATGAGTAAGCTAAACCCACATACAACAGTTTGGATGAATTTTACAAGTAATTTTGAACAACAGAAACCAGATGCAAGAGAACTATATACTGTCTGCATACATTCTTAGAAATTTCAAAAACGAGTAAAACCGAAAAGAAATAAAAGTTTCAGAATGCATATGGAAATCCAAACTAAAGAAATAAAAACAATGATTGATTTATCATAGAACTAAGACAGTTTTGTCTCTGGGAGGAAGTAACAATTTTATGACAGGGGAAGGAAATCTGGGGTGCTTCTGAAGTACTGATAATATTCTACTTTTTCATATACCACAATAAAATTATTTACTTTTTAAACTGTATTTATATTGGAAGTATGTATTCCATTACCTTATAGAATATATATATATATGTTATATATATAACATTTAAATATATGACATTTAATGAAAAATGTAAAAATATTATTTTAATGGGAAACCCAAATATTTTATGCTACTTTTTAAAAATAGCTATAAGAGGAGTGCTCAGGTGGCTCAGTCAGTTAAGCATCCAACTATTGGTTTTGGCTCAGGTCTTTGTCTCAGAGTCATGAGATCAAGCCTATATCAGGTACTGTGTTCAGCAGAGAGTCTACTTAAGATTTTCTCTCTCCCTCTGCCCCTCCCTCCACTCATGCACTTGCTCTCTCTCTCTCTCTCTCTCAAATAAATAAACAAACAAATAAATAAATAAATAAATAAATAAATAAATAAATAAACAAATAAATCTTTTTTAAAAAAGTAGCTATAAAGGGATGCCTGGGTGGCTCAATGGTTGAGCTCCTGCCTTCAGCTCAGGGCATGATCCTGGAGTCCTGGGATCAAGTCCCACATTGGGCTCCCTACATGAAGCCTGCTTCTCTCTCTATGTCTCTGCCTCTCCATGTGTCTCTCATGAATAAATAAATAAGATCTTTAAAAAAAAAGCTACAAGGAAAAAAGAAAAACTGTATGTAAATATCATGTTACTGAGAACACAGAATATCTCGAAATCATTATATGATATATTTTTCATAGCTCATAATATAATAAATTAAAGCATATACAAATTATCAGCATCAAATTTAATCTGTTAATATCGAAAGAAAGAAAAACATCAGACTCTACTTCTAGAAATTGCAACCTAAGAAAGCTGAGGAAATCTACCCAACAGAAAAAAAATATATATATATGACCGACCACGTTATCATGAACAAACAGTATCAAGACAGTGAAAAATGATAGAAGGTAATGACCACTTGAAAAGTAGATTCTTATTATTCGTGGTAGCTTATTGAAAAACATCATCAAAAAGACATGACCACCAGTTGATGTGGGAGCTCTACACCACATACTTGGAGGCTATCACCCCCTCCTCTGTCCTTGGAATGTGGGCTCCACTTGCTTCCCCACTCCCAGAGGCTGCTCCAAGGGCATAGTCTTGAGATAATGGTATGATGTTGAAAACACCTGAGTAAGGATTCCTGGGTGGCCCAGTGGTTTAGCGCCTGCCAGTCCAGGGCATGATCCTGGAGTCCTGGGACCGAGTCCCACGTTGGGCTCCCGGCATGGAGTCTGCTTCTCCCTCTGCTTGTGTCTCTGCCTCTCTCTCTCTCTCTCTCTCTCTCATAAATGAATAAATAAATCTTTAAAAAAAAAGGAAAAAAAAAAAAAGAAAACACCTGAGTAATGTACATGCCTAACCCCAGTGAAGACCTCTTTACAAACGTCTAAGATTGAGCAGGTGGTGCAGGGATTTATTAGTCTTGCTGCTGCTTAAGATGAGCTTCCTATCTAAGTTCCCTTTGCTTATTAAAACTACCATCAACCAAACCGGACTGGCCTGCCATTTTCTTTGGTCTCTCCCTGACCTCTGAATACAGGGACCAATTTCAGATTACACCAGAGAAGCTCTGGAGAGGACTGCCAACCAATATAGTTATGTTCTAGAAAGTTGCTGTGAACCATTGAATTGATGAATAGTAAATTATTGCCCTTAAGGGAAATACAAGGTTAAGTTCCTCCTAGCCTGTGGTCACAACTTTCATTATCAGATCAATACATAACTTTATTTTGTGTTTGTTTCTGTTTAAAGATACCTTATTAAATATATATTATCGATTCATTAACATTGAACTCATGGCCAACAGCACTGTAACTCATGCCTAAATAAAGCTTGTGTAACCAAAAGTCTATTTTCTTGGGCGAGGTATATCACAGCCTTCTTGTGCTTAGGAAAACTAAACAGTCCTTCTGCACTATGCATGGGAGGCATTCTATACAGTGAAATCACACACACAAAAAACAACAACACAAAAATCGAAAAAATGTGGCACTAAACAAACTGTGACAAGTACACTCGTAGACCACATCTTCTTTATCCATTCATCGTTCAGTGGACACCGAGGCTCCCTCCACAGTTTGGCTATTGTGGACATTGCTGCTAGAAACATCGGGGTGCAGGTGGATGGAACTGGAGGGTATTATGCTGAGTGAAATAAGTCAATCAGAGAAGGACAAACATTATATGGTCTCATTCATTTGGGGAATGTAAAAAATAGTGACAGGGAATAAAGGGGAAAGGAGAAAAAAATGAGTGGGGAATATCAGAAAGGGAGACAGAACATGAGAGACTCCTAACACTGGGAAACGAACTGGGGTAGGGGAAGGGGAAAGGGGGCGGGGGTGAGGGTGACTGGGTGACGGGCACTGAGGGCGGCACTTGATGGGATGAGCGCTGGGTGTTATTCTATATGTTGGCAAATTGAACACCAATAAAAAATAAATTTACAAAAAAAACTGCTTCAGGATTATATAAGATCCATGAATTTGTGACCTTAAGTGACAGAACTTCATTCCCCCACCAAAAATAACTAAACTCACATTTTGACAGAAATGATGAAGTTTGTTCAGCACAAGGGACAAGGCACCCAGAAATTTAATGCAGAGATTTTGGAATAGAGAGTCATACTGACCTGGTACAATCACCTGGCTTACTGCCAAGATACACATGCACATAGGAGACCCTTGGGTCTCCAGTTAAAATATAAAGTCAGCAAAAAAGGTGCAAACTTGCTGCATCTTGAAAGCAACACAGGCAACAGAGAGTAAACATAATACAGCATTTAGGTGTTTGAACATAATCTTTACCAAATTTAGCAGTGTCTCAATGCTAAAAAAGTCCCACTCTAGGGAGCCAGGAACCCAAGTATGATTAGTACAAAAGAATTCATATTATACCAAACTGCTGAAAGCCCACATGCAGAGAAAGTGTTGGGAGCAGCAAGAGAAAAATGACACATCACAGGAATGTGATGTATAATTAATGGTTATCTTCTTATCAAAAATATTGATGTCAAAAGACATGAAATGACATATCGAATGTGCTGACAATAAAAAATAAGCCAATAATTCTATATTCAGCAAATCAGTCCTCAAATTAAAGGCAAAATAAAGAGATGTTTACAAAAACAAAAACTGAAAGAAGCTATTGCTAACAGACCTGTACTCTAGTAAATACAAAAAAGAAGTCCTTTAGACTGAAGGAAAATGATGACAGATGGTTTCTGGGAAGCAATATAGAGCAATATGAATTGTATACATGTAGATAAATGTGAAGGATAAAGTGTTCAATTAGGTGTATATGTTATATATGTTGTTTTATCTTAATCTTTGATTTCTGTGGAAGACCTATATCTGCCTAAAGGAACATGTACCTACCACTGTACTTACAATGTGTATGGATATAATGCACATGCGTGTAATACACATGGCAGCAAGAGTGCAAGGGAGGCGGAAGTAGAGCTATAAAGAGCTAAATTGACTAGGATGAAGTCCATATTAACAAATTGAAGTGCGGTGAGTACAATAAGTGCATTAAAATTTTTAGAGCAGCTACTAAAAAGAACACAAAAATATAAAGTGCATTAAAGTAATATAATAAAATATTTCACACAATAAGTATCAGTAAAGTTGGAATAAGGGAGCAAGACAGAGATGAGACCATAGAAAATGGTCAAATGGTAAACCTATAACCAAATGTGTGAATAATTATTTTAAATGTGAACTGACTGAACATTGTGATTAAAAAATAGAATTAGGGCAGTCTGGGTGGCTCAGCGGTTTAGTGCCTGCCTTCACACACATCTCAGGGTGTGATCCTGGAGTCCCGGGATTGAGTCCCACGTTGGGCTCCTTGCGTGGAGCCTGCTTCTCCCTCTGCCTGTTTCTCTGCCTCTCTCTCTCTCTCTTTCTCTCTCTGTCTCTCATGAATAAATAAATAAAATCTTAAACAATAAAAATTAAAAAATAGAATATAAAACTGTAAGTGGTCCATAGAAGAAATATATTAGATAATAATGTGAAATAGATTGAGACTAAAGCAAAAAAATAAATAAACCATGGAAAAGTTAAGCCATAAACATAAGAGAATTAACATGGCTATACTTATGTCAGACAGAATTAACTTCCAGAAAGAAACTTTACTACAAAGAAGGATATTTTGTTATGACAAAATTATTAGGAGGGCAAAAAGAAAAATAATATGTGCAGTTGCAGTTAAAAAGTAAGTTCCACAATGCATAAGACAAAATAGACACAGAAGAAAAAAGTAAAAGAAAAAATAGCCAAAAACAATTATTAATTGGATATTTCAATATTCTTCTCTTATCAATTAACAGAGAAACCAAACAGAAAATCAGTAGGGATATAGAAAAGTTGAAAAATATTATAAAGCAACTTGTAGAAATCAACAACTATAGAACATTGCATCTGTACACATTCTTTGAGAAACATGGAAAATTTACTATAACAGATGATAGGTTGAACAACAAAATAGTTCTCAATGATTTTAAAGGATTGAATAATACAGTGCTTGTTTTCTAATCATGTCATAGTAAATATGAAGACTGGAAAGAAATCAAAGGAGTAATATACAAATATTAAATCACATGCTTCTGAATTACCCATGGATTAAAGAAGTAACATAAAAAATAGAAAATATCTGAACAGAATTATGTTAAAGTGTACATCAAAATTTGTAGAATGAAGTTAAAGAAATGATTGGAGAGTAATATATATTTGGAATGTTAATGTAAAAATAATAAATCAATTTTCTAAAATTCTACTTAGCTAAACCAATCCAGGCAAAAATAAAAAAAAAATTGAGAGGAGGCAAAAATTACCAATATCAGAAATTAAAGGGGACATCCCTAGAGATAATAAGCACATTCAAGGAATAATAAAGGAATATTACAGTATAGATCAAAGTCTTCAGAAAACAGAGAAAAAGGATACATTTTGTAACTCATTTTGTGAGTCCAGTGTTACCTCATACCAAAGCTAGACAAAAGGAGCATGAGGAAGGATATCTGAAAATGTATCACTTATTGAACATGGCCACAAAAGCCCTAAAAAATATATCAGCAAATAAAATGCAGTAATATATGAAAAGGGAAATATACCTTGACCAAGTAGGGTTTATTGAAAGAATTTTAGGTTGGTTCAACTTCCAAATATCAATTGATACTACATACTATATTAGTAAATTTAAGACTTAACAAATAGCATATGATCCTTTTAATAAATGCAAAAAAAAAAATCCTGGCCAAAGCCAACACCCATTTGTGACTAAAAATTTAAGCAAACTAGAAAGCAAAAATAGCCTCCTTAATTTGATAATAAGCATGTATGAAAAATCTATGGCTAATATCTTAATTATAAAAACTAAAGGATTCCTACTGAAAGGCAAGAACAAATCATAGATGTCCACTTTAATCTCTCCTCTTCAAGGTTGTACTGTAAATACTGTCAGTTCAATCGGGAAGAAAATAAATAAAATTCATACAGTTCAGAAGGGAGACAGTAAGGAGCTATTATTAGTTTACCGAAGATATAGTAAGGTATTAAGAAAAATACTAAGAAATCTACAAAAAATTCCTAGAAGTAATGAATGTAGCAAATTTGCAGCACTCAAGATCAGTATTATACATTACAATGTATCAGCAGTGAAGGGTAAGGTAACTGAGGTATAGATAAGTCAAGAAATTTTCTCAGGTTTACAAAAGAAGGATGTCACAGAGCCAGATCTAAAGGTAACTGACATATAGGGAATAATGAATTTTATTATTTAAAAAATAAGAATGTGCACCCACAGCTATATACCATTTGTTTTAGAATATTTCAGATCCCGGGATGCCTGGGTGGCTCAGTGGTTGAGCATCTGCCTTTGGCTCAGGGCAAGATCCCAGGATTCTGGGGCTGAGTCCGCATCGGGCTCCCCACAGGGGGAGACTGCTTCTCCCTCTGCCTATGTCTGGGCCTTTCTCATGAATAAACAAATAAAATCTTATAAAAAAAGAATATTTCAGATCCCTTCCTATATGTATATATGCCTATGTATATACATGTTCTTTTTCAGATCATCCTTGCATAAACTGAATAACAATATACATATTCTTCTGTCAACTTTTTTTTACTTTACATGTGACTTAGAGATCTTTTCACTATATCTTCTTTGAAATGGCTACATAATTTTCCAAAGGTTTTATTTTTCTGTGATGAAACCCCTCTTTTATTGACAGAGCTCTAGATTGTTTCCAGTTGGTCATAATGACAAGCAATATTGCTATGAATATATCTTCGTGTGATTTTTAAAGAAATATACAGGGTTGTATACCTATGGAACAGGTGTCTTACATTGAACATATATATCAATGAAAATATTTATTTTAAATTTGACATAGAATCCTGAAATGTACCCTCTAGTACTTTGGTCAATTTGCTTGGTACTGGTATATGAACATGCTCTTATCCTCACTCTAGCTGATAACAATTATAGTAAATTTTATTTTTTTGCCTCTCTGTTGGAACAAAATCTTATGTCACTGATTTTTTTTTTCATTTTTCTGTTTGTTAGAAAGGTAAAGTTACATAAGAAATTTGGTACAAAAAATAACTGCTCTTAATTTTTTACTCTTTTTAAATTATGCCCTATTTTTAAATGTTAGAATAGTTAACATATTGTGACCAAAATCCCTTTGTTCTATATTACAAATATTTTGTGCAGGCTTTAAGTTCTTTTTTAAAATGTTATGTTTTTTTCTTTACAGAAATTTTAAATTTTATGCATTTTTGACAATATTTTACTTCAGAAATTTGAAGCTTATGGTGGGCTTCTTGACCTCCAACTTTATTTTTAAAACTTTCTTAGATTTATTCCCATATCTATATATTTTACTTATTTATTTGGAATGTTTTTCCACAGATGTGTTAATGTGTTATGTGCAGATTTAATTCTATTATATTATAAATGGATGGCAAACTTGAACTTAATAAATTATGAAAGAGATTTTTATTATTTTAGCAATTAGCTCTTTTCTCCTGCAACTTTAATTGGCTATATTTAATTTCTTGTACTTTCTATTGCTCAACACAGGCTGAATTATCATAAATGCCACCGCTCACATTGCAATTTTTGAGTAACTCATTGACTGGCAATTTGCTCTTACCTATTCAAAATAACAAACACAGTCATCACTATTTTTGTTTTTACCTATTTTAGACACACTACCTTTAAGTCTCTATAAAAATCTTTTTTTTTGCCCATTTGATCATAACCCAAAAATCTCCAGAATTCAAAGTTTTGCCAGATAGACTATTCTCACAGAATTAGTACAAGTCAATGGGAAGAATTTATTCCTCAAAATATGTACTTCCCATAAGTCATATTCCATATCAAATATGTAGATGTTGACTTAATGTCAGGGGAATATCTTTGAACGTTTAGTTGTTTACAGTTTGAATGTTAAATCTCTATCTCTCTCTCTCTCTCACACACACACATACACACACAACACATACACACACACATACACTCCAGTGCAGAGCTTGAGTCTATTGATTCTCTCTTTTAGTTATATTATGGATAGAGGAACTTTGGGAATCTTGTTGAGTAGGTGGTAATGTTAAGGTGATGCATCACTCTGATATAAACACATTAAAATAAAGTACTACTGCTTAATACTAATTCAAACAGCACAGTACATTCAATTTTCACTAAATAGCCTTTCCCAACTCCTCTTAAACCCATGTCTAGAGGATTACTGGAGCTGTGTTTCAAATAGTTACTCAAATTTTGCACAGCCTTCCAACAACATGTTATGGTTACCAAAGACAAGAAGCAATAATGGATTAATTCAGCAAGGGCTGAATATGCCTTTAATAGCCATGCAATAGGCTTATCTGGGCCGACAAAGTGACCCCCTTTCATGTCTGTTCAATTAGAGATAATAGTTGAAGGCATTAATCACACATATTTTCAACAAAACTTTTCTCAGTTAAAGACACCCTGCAAATGATGTGGTCCAATGCACATCCGCCCATTAGGGTTGCTATGACTATGGTGAGCCTGATCTGAAAGACAGGATACAATCAGGCCTGAGACAATGAGTGGATTTTCATATTTAATGGCCTGGGTTTTCAGCTTGGCACAGCAAACTGAATAGCAGTGACCTAAAGATGACCTTCCATTTTTCTTCTTTGATTTGTCCCCAGCAATGGATAAGGCATTGGGATCCTGGGAGTAATCAGAAAGCATGTTCTCTTGTATAAACGAAAACATTAAGGAAGAGTCTACCCCAAAACTTCTGTTTTGTTACTGATATGAGAGTTATCTTCCTGTTATTAAGTATTTCTTGATTTAAAGGTCTAAGAACACAATAAAATATTTGTAACAACAAGGAGTAGTGAGACCTAGGAATTCACTCTATTACTAAACGTCCTTGGTCATATGTCTTTGTTAAGTTTTCAGGTTGCCCATATATAGAAGCATTCAAACAAGATTATCTAAAAAGTATTTAGATATAAAATTTAATGGATTTTCTTTTATAAGGTGAATACGGAATAGAAATAGGAATTAATGAGTTGAATGGGTCTCTTTTCTCTGAGGCAGAAATGAGATGGTGCATGGAAAGTACTTAACCAATGACCTGGCACCGCACATGCTGGGTGTGTTTATGTTGCTATTTCTGTCCTTTACAGTGGGAGATATTCCTTTCAACTTTGAGAATGCTGGTATTCTTCTTTCCTAGAAGTTTCCTAGAAAACTTTTCTCAAGAAACCATCAGATATCAAGTATCAATATTTATGAATTGAATTTTGCACAGTTATTCTAGTTGACTAGTGCTGATTACAGTACTACCATACATTGAACAAAAGAACTAGATGCTACCGAGTATGTGTGGGAAAAAACAGGACTCTGATAACACAATAATACCATCTTTGTTTTTGGAAGTAAAAAATATATATGTTTGTACATAATATATATACATATATACAGTAATTCAAAGGACTATTAAAATTGGGAATTCATAAAATAATTTACTAGTGATAAGCATTGCCCCCAAATTGGAAATGACTATGAATAGTTGTTAGGAGATAGTGCAAAGCAATCAGATGAATTATATGAACTAAGGAATTTGTCTTTATATTCAGATGAATTCATTTTATTTCACATGCTTAATTTAAACTCCCTGGTCACCCAGATTGGAATCATTTCTTTTCTGTGTATTCCCACTTGAACATCAATTACAGCATCTGTATTATTCAGCCTTCTCCTAGCAATATTTGTGGCTATAGCTTTACCGGTATTTAAACAAAGGTTGTAATTTTTTATTATCTTTTCAGTACTATGATATTTCGCCTGATTTATGAAGACTAAGCCTTTCTGTTTGTTTTTGTTTGTTTTAATTGAGATGAAAATGAGGGAATACAACTCTACATAAAAGTAAGGTTTATGTGAACTGAAAGTGTATGAGTTGGTAAGGTCTTTGACTAAGTGTGTGGTGTTTGAAATCATAAAACAAGCTGAAAACAAAAGGGGATATAAGCGTTTGCTAGTCGAATAAATTATAAAGAGGTATAAATACTTACATTTTCATTTTCAGGAAGCTGAGCATCAGTAAATGCTTCAGGGATATGGTAAATTTGGGACCAAGTGGGTTGCTAGAGGAAAAAAAACACATCACTTTCAGGAGGTAATATTATAAATTATGGTGTGTGGATGTCTGAGTGTGTAGGCTATCATTATATAAATTTATTTTTAAATTATTTTAGGTATATAATTTTTAAAATGTATAATTTATCTCTGAATTCTAAATGGAAACTTTTTTTCTAAGAAGTCTGAATTTCTGTTATAGTTCAGCCTGGTTTATATGTTGATAGAGTATTCTTTTCTAGATATATAATATTCTTTACTAGTATTCTTTACTAGATATAAAGATAGATATAGATAGATTAAAAAATTATCCTACTGAAAATTTATTCCTCCCTGATGTACTAGAAGATTTGGCTAGTGATATAATACAAACTGGCAGTAATTTTAAAATTTATTTAAAATACACAAAACAAATATACATATATACATATATATGCATATAGATAGAACAAATTAATATTGTAATGACTGTTCAAAATATAATAGATATTATAATTTATAAAATTTTTTATATGGAAATAATCTTCAACATACAGAATATTTCAAGAATAGTGTTATATAATACATATGTATACTGTTATATTAGGGTTTTCCAGAGAAACAGAACCACTGTGTATATATATAAATACAGAAATAGAGAGAAGAGAGAGAGAGAGAGAGAGAGAGAGAGAGAGAGATGGAGTATAGAGGGAGAGAAAGACTTATTTTAAAGAATTGAATCACATAATTGTAGGAACTAGTAATTTTGAAATCAGTAGGACAGGCCAGAAAATTGGAAACTCATGTAAAAGTTGATCTTTCAATCTTTAGGCCAAAATCATTAGGACAGGTCAGCAGGTAGAAACTTAGGCAGGGTTCCTATGACTGTAGTCTTGAGTCAAAATTTCTTCATCTTCTGGAAAGTGCAGTCTTTGCTCTTAAGGTCTTTAAATGATTGGATGAGTCCTACCCACATTATGGAGAGTGATATTTACTTAAAATCTGCTCATTGTAAATATTAACCACATCTGCAGAAGACCTACACAGCAACATCTAGACTAGTTTCTGACCAAACAACTAGGCACCATCATCTAACCCAAGTTGACACATAAAATTAATCACAAAAACATTTTATCCATTCATTATTATTAATTTGTATCCTGTTTCTTTAATATCTACCTATAATATTTTTATGAACTATTTAAGATTAAGTTGCAAATATCATAGGCCTTTACTCCTATTTCAAAGTATATTTACTAACAATAAGGTCAACAGGTACATGAGAAGATGTGCAAAATCATCAAGCATCAGGGAAATGCAAAACAAAACCACAATGGGATTTCATGTCAATATGTAAGAATGACTATCATCAAAAGCACAAGACATAACAAATGTGAAGTAAAAATGTGGAGAAAAGGGATCCCTTGTGCACTGTTGATGAGCACATAAATTGATACATCCACTTTAAAGATATGTGGAGATTCATAAAAAAATTTAAAATATAACTATGTGTGATCCAGCAATTCCACTTGGGTATATATCCAAAGGAAATGAAAACAGAATATCAAAATAATATCTGCAGTCTCCTGTTTATTGCAGCATTATTTTCAATAGCCGAGATACTGAAACAACCCAAGCTTATGTCAGTGTATGAATGGATAAAGAGGATGTGGTATTATACAATGAAATATTATTCAGCCATGACAAGGAAAGAAATCATGCTATCTGTGACAACATGGATGGACCTTGAGAGAATAATGCTATGTGAGTTAAGTCAGGCAGAGAAAGGCATATAGTGCATGATATCATTTATATGTAGAGTCTAAAAAAAGTCAAACTTTTAGAAAGATAAGAGTAGAATGGTAGTTACTTGGATGTGGGGAAATTGGGGAAATGTTGATAAAGGACAATAACTTGCAGTTAGAAGATGACTATGTTCTGGAGATCCAGTTCACAGCATGTACTATACCCTAGAATTGCTAAGAGATTAGATCTTAAATCTTCTCACTATGAAGAAAGACTCAGGACATGATGGAGGTATTAGCTAGAATTACAATGGTAATCACACTGTAATATGTATAATGTCAGTTATATCTCAATAATAAAAGACGCTAGTATTAATGAAAAAAATCTCTAGCATAGCCATAAATGCTAATACAATTCAGTAATTTTAATACTAATATGATGCTTTTATGCAATATGTCACCCATACTCCAGTTGACAGAATACATTGTTTATAGGATATTTTTTCCATTCCAATATATTGCTTCAATCTAAAATCAAGCATTATATTTAGTCGTCCTATCTGTTTAGTCTCCTTTGATTTGGATTTTTTTACACTCTTCTAAAAATATTTTATTTGAATTCAATTTGCCAACATATAGTATATAACACCCAGTGCTCATCTCATCACGTGCCCTCCTTAGTGCCCATCACCCAGTTACCCACTTCCGCAACTCTTTGTTTGTTTCCCAGATTTAGGAGTTCTCATGGTTTGTATTCCTCTCTAATTTTACACATTTACATTATCTTTTGTATCACTGATTTTTTTTTGTAAGAGTACACTTCCATACCACTGTTTTTTTTTTTTTTTCATAGAACTTTCTTCATTTTCGTTTTGTCTGTTTCCTCATGAGTAGATTCAAGTTATGGATTCCTGGCAAGGATATTACATATGTGATATATTGTCCTCAGAGCATTGTGTCTGTAAACTCACAATATCCATCTGCCTCTTACTGATGCTGTTAATTTTATTTTATTTTTTTTAATTCTTTATTTATTTATGATAGTCACAGAGAGAGAGAGAGAGGCAGAGACACAGGCGGAGGGAGAAGCAGGCTCCATGCACCGGGAGCCTGATGTGGGATTCGATCCCGGGTCTCCAGGATCGCGCCCTGGGCCAAAGGCAGGCGCCAAACCGCTGCGCCACCCAGGGATCCCCGATGCTGTTAATTTTAATCACTCAGTCAAGTTGCTATTTTTCTCTGGCAAATACGATATATGTAGGAATAAATTTTGAGCCATACAGATATTCTCTTCCTCATCAAATTCTTCTTTATATTTATAAGCCATTGATTATTTTTTTGTCTGAGTCAATTTTTATTATGACAACTGATGACTTTTCACCTCCAGACTATCTCTACCAATCAGCCTGTGAAATTGACTGTAAGAGTTCTCTCTGCTCTTCATTTGTTATTTTTGTTGTAGTTGTTTAATATCAGTATGGACTCAGGATTTTCCATTTTTACTTTGGCCTTATTCTATTACTATTCTTCATTATTTTAATATTCAAATTATCCTAGTTTTGGCCACTTGGAGCTCTTTTAGGCTAGGTCCTATGTACTTACGACTATCCCTATCCTCCTCTAGAGCACTTCCTCACTTTCCATAATAGCAAAGTGTCCGGTATCATTTTGTATTTCACTGCCCCAGGCCTAGTATCAACTATTTCAACAAAAAGTTCACGCTCCTTTTAGTGGAGAATGATGAATTATGTTATTAGAAACTTAGATCAGGACAGTAATTCTGCTCATTGGTAAGCAGTTGTCTTTGTTTCTGAGTCCATTTTGTGGACAGTGCTAGAAATTTATGTATTTACACATATACACATATAAATGCATCCCCACATACACATAGATATACATTATACCCATACACGTATTTTAGAAATAATGGAATCAAAGTGATACACTCAATTTCAACACATCTCCTCTGGGACTTTTTTCTTGTCTTCCCCATTCCATATTTGTGTATCACATATTCCCCTGTGAGAACTATGGCTCCTAAAAATATTATATTCACCCATTCTCACAGTCCACAATATATATATAAATTTGTTCAGAATTGCTTCAATCATAACACTACCAAATATAAACCCACTAAAAAGAGTACAGAATTTCCCCTCTCATCCATCCCCTCAGGACTGTGAACAGATAGTCAAATTTGGGGGTCCTGGATTTTTTTTCCCTCTCAACGTGCTTAGGTTACTCATTGGAAATTCATATTGGCTTGTTTGCTTTAGTTTCATATTTTCTTTAAGTTTTATTTTCCTCTTCCTAGCAATATTGATTTGATATATTTTTAGAACACTAAATATTGACTATTGGTTTCCAAAATTCAAAAATTATACAAAAGTGTAGAATTAGAATTTCTTTCATATATTCCTTCTACTCCTTTACCCACTACCTATTGTATGTAAGAAGCTTCTTCTTGTGCTTCTATTAATAAAGATAAACAAATATATATGTTCTCTTATGTCACTTCTTTCCATATATAACATTTTTGCTTTATATTTTTTCACTGAAAAACATCTCTCAATATAAAACCATGTCAGTTCATAGACACCTTTCTCATTCTTTAACAGCTGTATAATAGACACTTTTATGTATATACCATAAGCCAAATATTTTGATCAGCCTCCATGTTTGAAACTTAGGTAGTTTCTAATATTTTTCAATTATAAAAATACTCATCTACATACAAAGAATAAAATACAAACATACAAAGTATGTTGTTGGAAGTGTATCTTCAGGGTAAATTCCTACAAGTGGTATTGTTGAGTCAAAACTTGTAGCCTGTGTCATTTTTTTATATTTTGCCAAATTTAATTTCCTAGAAATTGTACCATTTTGTATTTGCACCAACAATGGCTTACCAGAGGTGCAACCTAAATTCTATTGAGTGTAATTTCTGATTTACTTAATATAATCAACAGTCACCATATTACTTTCACTAATGGAGTAAAAATAAAAATCTGTAAACCAGAGCTAAAAGTAGACCAAATTCTATCAGATCCATAATCCAGCATCTATGAGTACAAATATTTTGTAAAAGGATGATTAGCTATTATTACATTGCTTTCCTCTCTGGAAGAAGATTATCATTACCAAAAATATCTATATTTTTAGTGCACACTTCCTCTGACATTCAATAAAGCAAATATTAGACATAACAAAATATAAAGCCATATAACTGAGGAACAATATTTTTAAAATGTACAATAAAAACAGACAAAAATATGGTACAGATATTTGTATAAACAGATACAGAATGAGATGGAGAAATAAAAGATGGAAAATTTAATCAGATTGTTAATATCCACTAAAAATAACTTTCTAAATTTTAAAAATAAAATATTGATATTAATAGTTATTAAATGGGGGAACACCTAGGTGGCTCAGGTTGTGATCTTGGAGTCCCGGGATCGAGTCCTACATTGGGATCCCGGCAAGGAGCCTGCTTTTCCCTATGCCTGTGTCTATGCCTCTCTCTCTCTCTCTTTCAGTCTATGTCTCTCATAAATAAATAAATAAAATCTTTTTAAAAAGTTATTAAATGGGCTTAATAAGGTATTAGCCACAACTGGATTCAGGATTAGTAAACTGGAAGATGGGATAAATTGTATTCACATAATATATTCACATAGAAACACAAGGAAAGAAATGGATCTATGTAAAGCAACATTAAATATAGACTGGATACCATAAAATGACTAACAGACTTACAATTATAGATGGAAATAATAGGAATGAAAAATGGCTGAAAAATTCAAAGCTGATTAAAGAGCTCAAGTCACATGTTCAACAGTCTCTGCAAATCCCAAGCAAAATAAATAGTAAGAAAACTGCAGCTAGAGACACACAATGGTAAGACTGCTGGAAAAATCATACAAATTTAATATTTTATAAGCATCCAGAGGAAAGTGTGCATTAGATTCAAAGGAGTAATATTAAGACAGCAAATTTTTTTCAATAGAAATTATGGAAACCTGAATACAATGGAATGGCAATGTCTAAGTGTGAAAACTTAAGGAATCCAAAACTCGAAGTACTATTCCTCAAAATGAAGGTAAAATAAATAGTTCTGATAAAAATCTGATAATATTTGCTACCAGACAATCAGGACTAAGAGAATTTGAAAGTGATTTGTGAAGAAGACTGAAGGAAAATGACCCTACATGGAAACATAGAAGTGCAGTAAGGAGAGTACAAAGAAAAAATAATAAGAAAATAATAAAAATAAGTGAATAGTAATAAAGTAAGTGGAGATACAAAGTAAGAAGTGTTTGTGGCTTTAAACTTCTTAGAACAGTAACTCAAAATGTGGGAAGAAGTAAATGGAGTTAAATGTTTCAAGTTTCAAGCAGTATTAGTAAAAGTAGCAATTTCTGTTAAACTGTAACAGTTAAAAATTAAATGTTTTAATCTATAGAATAGTAGTAAAATAATATACATAGCAAGTTAGTATAGGCTAAAAAAGCTTTATAAATTATAAACCACTTTAAAAATATGAATTAAGTAAGACAAGAAAAGAATATAGAATAGGTAGGTCCACAGAAAACAAATAATAATATGAAGTATTTAAAATTATCCACATATGTGCCTTTAGTAAAAGGAAGTAAACACTAAATAATAAATAATAAATAATATGAAGTATCTAAAATTATCCACATGTGTGCCTTTAGTAATAGGAAGTAAACACTAAAAACCTAACTGGCAAAGCAAGAGATATTAAGGAAATAAAATAGTAGTGTATAGAGATTAAAAAAAAAAAAGAATTGATAATACCATTAAGTCATAGGAATCCTATACTTTTTTTTATAGGTTGAATAGATAGGGGCAGATGAGTTTTTATAAATCTGTATACATTTGTATACAATTTACAAAACAAAAAGTAGTCTCTTAGCTTCTAGTCAGATCATTCACCTATATTTATATTATTTTCTTTCCAAATTAAATAACAGCTGAAAAATTAAAATAATAAATGTATCCTACATTTAGATTTTTGTGTCTAAAAACAATTATGGACAATTTATATACTACCCAAATTCTTTGTCATTAAAGTGGCTATAAAAGGAAACTCTTTTCTAGAACTTTTTTAGAAATCCATCTCTGAATCATTTGAAAACAAACGATTCTTCCAAAAGTGTATCTGAATATTATCTAACACCTTGGGAATCAATATTTTAGGCCTCTCACTAGATCACTAGATCAGAGCTTCTCAGTTACAATGCTATTGATATCTTGAGCTGGATATTCCTTATTATGGGAGGACTCTGCTGTTCATTGTAGGATGTTAAGCAGAGTCCCTGGCCTCTACCAGAGATTGCTCCAGTTGAGAATAACTGCATCACGGGATCTATAAGTATTTATTACAGTTCTGAGGATAGCTATGACTTATTTTCAGAGACAGATGACTTAATTTCATTAAATGCTAGTTCTCCAGAAACATTAGACATCTTCATTAAATCATATATGCTATATCCCTGCAAAATTTACATATAAATATTACTTGTTTTGAAAATGTGCTGTCATAATGTGAAATAAAAAATAAATTCTTAACCTATATGGTAGAAAACATTCTGCAGCAGAGAAAGAGAATCTCTAAAGATATTTCCACAGAAATTCTTGGGACTTTCCTGTTTCTATTTTTGTGCAAAGATCAATTATGACAGGCTAGTGCAAAACTTGACCTTTATTTGGAAGAAATCTGTCACAGGCTGTCATTTATTACATGAAAAATTATAAACATTTTGTACTAAACAAGAACATTATCAGCATTTACAGTGACTGCACATCTGCCTAGTGAGATTCCAGTCATACCTAATATCACCCTGTTGCCTGAGTTGGAAATAACCTCATTTTTTCCTCTACAGCAAGAACAAAGGATTTGGTTTATAAAAATAGGCTTCTTGAATCCTACCACCTTTTTAGTCTTTCACTGATAATTTATTTCAAATGACATCTAGTTCAGTAGTATGCATATCTTTCATGTACAGATTCTTCACATATTCATTTTAAAATGCATAGCTACTGATTATTAGAGGGCAGGTGTTATGATAGTTTGACATAAACCTTGAATAAAATGCAAATGTTTGACATTTAATAAAAGACATAGGCAAGTAAATAAGTTGTTATAGCTGATAAAATATTTAAAAGGAGTTTAAAGAAATTATTTTTTCAGGATGAATTCTAATTCTGGTATTTTATCTTTCAAAACATGATTTATAATGGCGATTACACATGTAAAGAATATTTAATGGTAGGTAAAGTGTATCAGTCTCCAAATGTGGCATGTATACCCCTGGGAGTACATGGAAATTTTTCTGAGTGATCTTCAGAAAAGGATAGATTTAAAGAGTATGCAGATCTTCAACAAAGACTAGTCTGTGATCAAATGGTATACTTTCATATTTACCATTCTACTATTTATCCATCCAATTTATGAGTGAGGGAAGCAAGATTAGGCAGAGGGAGAATATGAACTGCAATTCAATTATAACAGAAGACTTAGCTGATGGCACTTCAGAAGTATCCCATATGGAGTCAAGAAGTTTGAGCCTTTGTACTCCACATGGACCAATATTTGGAAGTGGTCTGTCCCTTGGAGAGGCTGTAACAGTGGGGAATCTGTTACCTTTGATAGTGGGAAATTCTTTGAGTCCCATCTGTGAGCTGTCTGCAGCTCTCAGTTCCAGCAGTACTGACTGCTTTGGTCTTGAGGGTGTGGTTGAGGCAAAGCTGTAGCTTCCAACACAGTCCACCTCTTGAATAGTTATAATCTATTTGCTTAATATCATAACTTCACTTTTCCTGGGAATATATTGTCCAAGTTCCTGCCTGATTTATTTTCTGGACAATTTATAAGAAGGTTAATGGAACAAAAATTTTCTCAACCCCACAGCTGATCTCATGGCTCTGTTTATTCATTATTTGTTTCCTATACCACATGTTTTAGATTTCCTTTCCTGTTGGCTAAAATCTCCGCTGGTCTAGGTGACTTACCTGGTGAGGTACCTCAGATTTGCATACCTAAGAGGTCTGAGTTTATTGATCTCCATGTCCTTCTTAGATCATTGGTGCTACACTTGCCTACTTACCAACAAAATTGGGCAAAGGAGGTCAAATAGATATCCCAGAGGGTTGATATGGTAGTAAATACTTTCTTCCCAGCCCCCATTATATCAGAGCAACTGTATATACTCCTGATGGTCAATATCAATTATCCTTGCCAGTGTAGAATCAC
The DNA here is from genome assembly GCF_048418805.1 of Vulpes vulpes. Lineage (NCBI taxonomy): Eukaryota > Metazoa > Chordata > Mammalia > Carnivora > Canidae > Vulpes > Vulpes vulpes. The sequence goes on from NC_132781.1 coordinate 67,568,864, forward strand.
TTTTAATTTACTGCAGAGTTCTTGGCACAGAGAACCCAAAGTAATCATGGGGCAGCAACAGATTATGTTTAGTCAAAATTCTACAAGTATTCAACCTCTGAAAACTGCAACATCTTGTACTGTAGAGATTAGAGTTTCAGGCCAGAAAACACAAAGATCCAAATAAGTCACTGGAACTAAGGCTAATAAGGGCAATCACTAGGGCCATCAGTTTGGTTCTACACATATCTATTCTCCTTCTGGGGACATAGCATTATAAAAGGTCACACTTTTCCCATAATTTCATATGTATGCCTGTTTACCAGATGTCTATGTATCAGATTTTTCCATTTCTTCTCCTAGGACTTTACCAACCAGAAATGCTATTCATTACTCTGCATGAAACAGCCTTATTATGATTATATCTCCCAACTCCCAAAATCTAAGAAATATACTCTCCAGTGTAATCTCTTCCACAGTAATTTTATCTTAGATTATCAATGTTGTACATTTAGCGATTGTAGTCTAGCAGCATGTCAGTGGCTATGATACCCTACCTTCCATGAGAAATAAGAGTCTTCATTTTAGCTTGCCTCCAGATAATTCATCTCCATTTTTTATTCTTACTAGAAACAAATTTTCTGCCAGCTCCCAAGCCTGGGATCCCTTGGAAATAGACTCTAAGATTTGGCTGCACAAGATATATTAGGTGATATTCTCAGGAACAACTCCAGTAAGATAGTAGTACACCAGGATTGGAAAGAGGGAGAAGTTGAACAGAGGCCCCAGGCAATCCCATGAGGGGTCCTTCGTAGGTGTCCCTAGTTTAGCCATTTACCAGTTTTATTGCATGCAGGTATCAGAAAGCCAATGGCCACAAGATAGCACATATTACCATATGTATCACTATCCTAAGACTGTTGTAATTCATGCTCAACAGAATATTTTTTTTTATTTTTCTCTTCTTGAGTTTAATTTACCCCAATATTAATTAGGTAATTTTGTTTCCTGGTATAACTTTAGCTTGAGAGTATTCCTTGCCTTGTAACCCATAATGCTTCTTTATCCTTAAGGAAAAATAATGAATTCAGTTTACTCTACCTGCATCTGTGTTTAAAGCTTTGAGCAGTCATAAATTAAATGTTTTATATTAATCACAAAAGTTGCCACATTTAATAGATTCAATTCAATTTTAATTTAACATGAAAGGAAGAATTTCATATCCAGTGAGGAAAATTAATATGTGAATTTTAAAAATTGCTAAATCAACTCATTTGACACTTCTTTCAGTGAAGACAGAAATAAGAGCCAATGCCAAATTTACATATACTCACTAATATTAAATCAGAGTCTCAAATGAATTCTTAAATTTTCGTTTCTGTTGGAATGTAATTAAATGTAAGTGGTGATTTGTAGAATTTCTATAACTTGATGGTAACTGCATCAAATTTAATTACCTTCTACTATTTTGCTAAATATATGATAAATAGTAAAAAGTGAAAGCATTAAAATATAATTTATTAACATTTATTTAAAAAATCCTATTAAACACAAACCCCTGAAATGGTTGTTACAGTGAATAAACATTAACACAAAGAAGTATATTTCTCAAAAAGATCCCCTCTTAAAATAGGTTGGGGTTTGAGTGTAGATAGTAATTGCTGAGGCCAAATAGTATGTAGTGGTATAGACAGGGCAGCTAATATAATTTTAACAATGGAATAAACCAGGTCAAGGTCCACTAGGAAGAAAATAAACAATGGGAGAACTTGAGGATTAAATTATAAACACCTTTTAAATTTTAAGCAAAAATAATTATGTTGAGTTTAGTACTCAGAGAAAAATATAGTTAAAATAATACTATAGGTTGGATAGGAGAAAAAAATCAATAAATCCTACGTGGATTTGAAGATTTTGTTTTAGAGAATTCCTAAGATTAAAATATACAGGGGATCCCTTGGTGGCTCAGCGATTTAGCACCTGCCTTTGGCCCAGGGCGTGATCCTGGAGTCCCCGGATTGAGTCCCAGTGTCGGGATGCAGGCATGGAGCCTGCTTCTCCCTCCTCCTGTGTCTCTGCCTCTCTATATCTCTCTGTGTGTCTATAATAAATAAATAAATAAATAAATAAATAATCTTTAAAAAAAGATTAAAACATACAAAGAGTTCATATATGAAATAAATAAATGTTGATTTTTATTTTTTTAAGTTTTGAAATTTAGTGATATTTAAGAAATATGCTTGTATTTACTTAGTCATATTTTCCAATACACAATTATTATTTAATAAATGCTATTTGGGATGCCTGAGTGACTCAGTGGTTAAGTATCTAAGTGGTTAAGTATTCAGCTCAGCATGATCCCAGTGTCCCAGGATTGAGTCCCACATTGGGCTCCCTACATGGAGCCTGCTTCTCCTCCCTCTGCCTATGCTTCTGCCTCTCTCTGTATTGCTCATGAATAAATAAATAAATGAAATCTTTAAAAAAATAAAATAAAAGATGCCATTTAGTAGCATGCCATCCATGGCCCTTGGATTAGATAAATAGGTCATAATTTGGAGAAAATAATTAGGTATAATCTCAGCAATGGGATATATAACAACACAACATGGTACTTATTTGGGAATCTAGAGAATAGCAGTATTTATTGTAAAATTTCTGGGTGTATTTTTGTACCTGGAAGGACAACTGGAAATAGACTCTCCTTTATCATATAGAAAACAAAACAAAACAAAAAAAACTTTCAGTTATATTAATGCAAGACTAGATTTTCCCCATTTTTCTAATATAACTGCATAACTTTATAGTTTTGAGCTTGGGATGAACCCAGGCATAACATTAAAAATCTTTTAGAAGTACAATAGTAAAAGTAAGGACCAATCAAGAACTGACATTAGCTATAGCACTGGAGCTCCATTGTGGAGAACTTTTGTTGTGACAAGAGATAGTAACATATTATATGCTTGAGAGGGAAAAGGTGCAGAAGTGTCCAGAAGATCAAAGTACAACAATGAAAGCACTGAGAAATGCAGAAATATTTTAACAACCAGTATGGATATACCATTCCCCTGGGCTGTATATGAACTCTGGTCCAGCTCTTGACATGAAGAGTCAATTCACTCCCACATATCATCACATCTCATCAATCCATGCTAATGTTATATAGTGTTCTAGGAAGAATGTGGATCTATGTGCATAAGGAACATAAACATCTCTCTAAAAGAATGTGATCAAAATCCCAACCCCCAACTTTTGAGATTTGAAATTATACTTAATAAACTGAGGTGGCTCTGGGACACCTGTGTGGCTTAGTTGGTTAAGCCTCTGACTCTTGATTTCAGCTCAGGTCATGATCACAGAGTTGTGAGATAGAGCCTCACATCAGGCTCAGTGCTGAATTAAAAAAACACAGGGGGGCAGCCTGAGTGGCTCAGCGGTTTAGCACTGCCTTCAGCCCAGGGTGTGATCCTGGAGACCCAGGATCGAGTCCCACATCAGGCTCCCTGCTTCTCCCTCTGCCTGTGCCTCTGCCTCTCTCTCTCTGTGTCTCTCATGATTAAATAAATAAAATCTTAAAAAAAAAAAGACACAGGGTATCAGATTAGATAAAAAAGCAAGACCTATCCACATGTTATCTACAAGATACTCATTTTAGACCTAAAGACACCTCCAGAATGAAAAAGAGTTTGGAGAATTATTTATTGTGATCATGGACCTCAAAAGAGAACTGGGATAACAATCTTCATATGGGACAAATTACGTTTTAAACCAAACACTGTAGAAAGAGATGAAGAGGGACATTATATTGTACTCAAAGCATCTATGCAACAAGAAGACCTACCAATTATAAATATTTATGCTCCTAACTTGGGAGCAGCCAATTATATCAACTTATTAATAACCAAATTAAAGAAACACTAATAATACAATAATAGTGGGGACTTCAACACCCCACTTACAGAAATGGACAAATTATCTAAGCAAAAGATCAAGAAGGAAATAAGGGCTTTGAATGATACATTGGACCAGATGGATTTCATAGATATACATAGGACATTCTATCCTAAAGCAACAGAATACACATTCTTCTCAAGTGCATATGGAACCTTCTCCAGAATAAATCTATACTGGGTCACAAATCAAGTCTCAACTGCTACTAAAGATGGAGATTATTCCCTGAATATTTTCAAACCACAATGCTTGATACTTGAACTCAATCACAAGAGAAAATTTGGAAGGAGCTCAAATACTTGGAGGTTAGAGAGCACTCTACTAAAGAATGAATGAATCAAGCAGGAAATTAAAGAAGCATTAAAAAAATTCATGGAAACAAATGAAAATGAAAACACAACTGTTCAAAACCTTTAGAAATACTCAAATACAGAACCTAACTTTTCGCCTAAAGGAGCTGGAGAAAGAAGAGCAAATAAAGCCTAAAGCAAACAGAAGAGAAATAACAAAGATTAGAGCAAAACTCAATGAAATGGAAACGAGAACAGCAGAATAGATCAATGAAACTAGAAACTGGTTCTTTGAAAGAATTAGTAAGACTGATAACCAACCCCCTAGCCAGACTTATCAAAAACAAAAGATAAAAGACGAAAATTAATAAAATTATGAATGAAAGAGATCCCAACCAATGCCAAAGAAATACAAACATTTTTAGGAATATATTAGGAGCAACTATATGCCAACAAATTAGGCAGTCTGGAAGAAATGGGTGCATTCTTAGTGGCATATGAACTACTAAAACTGACACAGGAAGAAATAGAAAAATTGAACAGACCCATAACCAGCATAGATATTGAAGCATTCATCAAAAACCTCCCAACAAACAAGAGCTCAGGACCATGTAGCTTCCCAGAGAAATTTTACCAAACATTTATTTATTTATTTATTTATTTATTTTAAATCTTTTTTATTTTTTTTTTAATTTTTTTATTTATTTATGACAGTCACACAGAGAGAGAGAGAGAGAGAGAGGCAGAGACACAGGCAGAGGGAGAAGCAGGTTCCATGCACCGGGAGCCCGATGTGGGATTCGATCCCGGGTCTCCAGGATCGCGCCCTGGGCCAAAGGCAGGCGCCAAACTGCTGTGCCACCCAGGGATCCCTTTACCAAACATTTAAAGAAGAAATAACACCCAGTCTTCTGAAGTTATTTCAAAAAAATAGAAATGGAAGGAAAACTTCCAAACTCTTTCTATGAGGCCAGTATTACCTTGATCCCAAAACCATACCAAACCACCAAAAAGAATTGTAGACCAATATGCCTGATGAAGAGCATGGGTGACAAAATTCTTACCAAGATACTAGCTGATAGGATGCATCAGTATATTAAAAGGATGATTCACCACAACCATATGAAATTTATTCTTGGACTGCAAGGATGATTCAACATTCACAAATCAATTAGTAATAAATTACATTAATAAAAGGACAAGAACCATATGATCCTCTCAACTGATACAGAAAAAGCATTTAACAAAATACAGCATCCTTTCTTGATTAAAAATCTCAATATTGTAGGGATAGAGGGAATGTACCTCAATATCATAAATGCCATCTATGAAAAGCCCACAGTGAGTATCATTACCAATGGGGAAAAACCGAGAGCTTCTCCCCTAAGGTCTGGAACATAAAAGGGATGCCCACTTTCATCACTACTGTTCAACATAGTACTAGAAGTCCTAGCCTCAGCAATCAGACAATAGTGAGAAATGAAAGCATCCAAATTGGCCAAAAATAAGTCAAACTCTCACTCTTCACAGATGACATGATACTTTATGTGAAAAACTCAAGACTCCACCCCCAAATTGCTAGAACTCATATAGCAATTCAGCAATGTGGCAGGATATCAAATCAATGCACAGAAATCAATTGCATTTCTACACACTAAAAAGAAGAAAAAGCTAAATTAAGGAGTCAATCCTATTTACAATTGCATATAAAACCATAAGATAACTAGGAATAAACCTAACCAAAGAGGTAAAGGATCTGTAGTCTAAAAACTACAAAACACTTATGAAAGAAATTGAGGAAGACACAAAGAGATGGAAAAACATTATATGCTCATGGATTAGAAGAATAAGTATTGTTAAAATGACTATGCTACCCTTAACTCTATGGTCAATTAATCTTCAACAAAGCGGGAAAAAATATGCAAAGAAAAAAGGCAGACTTTTTAATAAATGGTGCTGGGAAAATTGGACAGCTACATGTAGAAGACTGAAACTGGACCATTTTCTTACTCCATGCAGAAAAATAGACTCAAAGTGGTTGAAAGACCTAATTATGAGACAGTAATATATCAAAATCCTAGAGGAGGGCACAGACAGCAACCCCTGTGACCTCAGACGCAGCAACTTCTTGCTAGACATGTCTCCAAAAGGCAAGGGAAACAAGGGCAAAAATAAACTATTGGGACTTCATCAAGATGAAAAGCTTTTGCACAGCAAAGGGAACAGTCCAGAAAATTAAAAGGCAACCTATAGGATGGGAGAAGATATTTGCAAATGCCTTATCAGATAAATGCTACTCTCCAACATCTATAAAGAACTTATCAAGCTAAACACCCAAAGAACAAAGAATCCAGTCAAGAAATGAGCAGAAGACATGAACAGACATTTCTCCAAAGAAGACATAGAAATGGCCAACCAACTCATGAAAAAATAGTCCACATAACAAGGCATCAGGGAAATACAAATCAAAAGCACAATGAAATACCACCATATACCAGTCAGAATGCCTAACATTAACAAGGCAGGAAACAACAATTGCTAGTGAGGATGCAAAAACAGGAGAACTCTCTTACACTGCTGATGGGAATGCAAGCTGGTGCTGCCACTCTGGAAAATGGTGTGGAGGTTCCTCAAGAAGTTAAAAATAGAGCTACCCAATACCCAGCAATTGCACTACTAGGTATTTACCACAAAGATACAAATGTATTGATCCAAAGGGGTACCTGCATCCCAATATTCAGAGCAGGAAAGTCTAGCAATGTCCACAATAGCCAAACTGTAAAGAGCTTAGATGTCCATCAACAGATGAATGGATAAAGAAAAGGTGGTATATATATATATATATATATATATATATATATATATATATTCAACAGTGAATATCCTATAGCCATGAGGTTATAGTTTATATATATAGTGGTGGAATATTACTCAGCCATCAGAGCTGATGAATACCTACCATTTACATTAATGTGGATGGAACTGGAGGGTATTATGCTGAGATAAATAAATCAATAAGAAAAAGACACTTATCATATAGATTCACTCATGTGGATTATAAGAAACAGAGCAGAGGATCATAGGGTAAGATTGGAGAAACCGAATGGGAAGTTATCAGAGAGGGAGAAGAGCCATGAGAGACTCTTGACTATATGAAACAAACTGAGGATTGCTGGAGGTGATGTGGGTGGAGGGATGGGATAACTGGGTAATGGGAATTAAGTAGGGCACAGGATCTGATGAACAGTCGAAGTTATATACAACTTATTGAACACTACATCATAAACTAAGTATCTACTATATATTGGCTAATTGAATTAAATTAAAAAATTATTGTCTCTCTCCCTCTCCCCGCCCCTTGACTCACCCCTCCACCTCTCTCTCTCTCTTTAAAAATAAAAATAAAAATAAAACAAACCAAAAAGAAAACAAAACCCAAAAAAACTGAGTTGGTCCTGACTCACGCCAAATGGAAGATTTCACTTAAAAGAAATGTAAGTATATCAATAGAGATAAAGAAGTTTGAATGAATACTAGAATTTAGGTAACACTTTGTTCTGAGCATAACTTATGTATGGAAATCCCCAAGTCCAGGAACTTGGGTAGCATTGAGAAAATGTATATATGTTTAAAAACTAAAAAGTTAAAGACTAGAGCATTTGTCCTGGAAACTCGGGTTTTTTCGTTTTGTGTCATTTTTGTGTTTTGGCACAACAGTGATTGATGATAACAGAATATTTTATATTCTTTTACTACAACACACAAACAGACTGTAGGTACTATTGTAGGACCCATTGTTGTAACAAACAAGGCATTAGAGACTATGATGCTTCCTATGGTCAATAGGCACTGTTTCCATAATTAGAGAAAGCCTCTTTTACATGAGATATCATTTGCAAATGCCGTGGAATATTGGTGGCAAATGTGGCTCACTGCCCAATTTAAGACTTCCAAGTTTCTAAGTTTTCATATAAGGATAACAAAGACTGGCCCTTTTGACTGAGTAAATGACACTAAGGCATTGGAATTTAATATCTTAAAGAAATTATGTGATTTTATATTGTATCCATTCATGATATGGGATACAACACAATGATTTAGGTAATCAGGAGAGGAATTTTGTTCTAATTTATAGTCAGAATTTGATGATAATTTGTGGTAGAATCTGTTTTGAGCTTAATATCTATTTTCCCTTATTCACTGGTTTAACAGAAGAACCCTGATACTGTTTCTAGTCCCTAATTTGTAGATTATAATTGAATTAAGTCAATCATAGTTTGACTTTTTCAATTTTTCTCTCCACATTTGAAACTAGAAGTGGCCATGTGATCTAATTCTGTACTAAACTGTGTTAAATTTAAGCAGAAATCTGCTAGGAAAAAAAGGGGGGGTCTCAATATTTTTGCTCTGCTGATTATTAGGGGAGCTATCATCACCTACAGCATGATATTCCCCTGTTTTATCCTGCCTTTATTTATTTTTATTTTTTAATTATTTATTTATTCAAAGAGAGAGGGGCAGAGACACAGGCAGAGGGAGAAGCAGGCTCCATGCTGGAAGCCCGACATGGGACTGGATCCCAGGTCTCCAGGATCACACCCCGGGCTACAGGCGGCGCTAAACCACTGCACCACTGGAGCTACCCTTATCCCGCCTTTAATATAAATGTAACTTCTAAAACAACAGTGAATATCCTATAGCCATGAGGTTACAGCTTATAAAGATAGGTTAAGAGAATTGCAGAGACTGCCTCTGGCAACAAAAGACCTCTAAATCCAGGCTAGTAATGGTCTGTGTCAGACATCTTCCAATTTCTCTTAGCTGTAACCCAGTATGATACCAACTCACATGATACTGAATCTGAAAACACCTTTAAAATTAAAAGGCAAAGAAAAAATAGACTTATTAAATTAAATTAATTTATTCTTTAAATTAAATTAATTAAAGAATATTTAAATGGAAGCCTATTAATTGAACATCTCAGCTTTTCCTAGAATTCCAAAGTCTTTAATTGACATCGTGATCAAAAAAAAAAAAAAAGAGAGAGAGAAAAAATAAGAAATTTATCAGCAAATGAACCAGAGCCAATTTCTTCTCCCAGTTCTTTTGACAATTAATTTAGATTTCATTACGTATTCACTCTAACCTAAATTGCCTATCCATATTTAGCACCAATTTTTTCTGTAGGTCATATGTAGGCCTAATTTTCTCTTCTTTATTTTTATTATGCAATTTTTCAAAAATGTGCTTTTTCTAATGTTATGTATCAGCTTAATCTTTGGTTTATGGACAATACCGTTTTTTTTTTAACTATATTGTACTATTTGTTATACAAAATGCTTGTGTATTTACGTATTTTAGCAAATGTTCTCGACTAGTAATTAAAACAGTTGATTGATTACTTAAACTTCCATAGAGTGTTACAATTTAGCTCATACACTGTATAATGATAAAATCATTGCAAATATATCATAAGAATATCGATAAAGTATGTGAGTAAAGATATTTTTTTCAGCTAATAATCAATATTTTTTCATTCCCAAAGTTTTTGCTGTTGCCCTTATTGAATAATTCAGTGATTTTTTTTGCTTTGAAAAGCTTGTCAGATGCAACTTAGAACAAAGTGGCTTGAATATATAAATGGATTTTTTAAATGCCTTACACATACAGAGTCTACAAAGTCTAGCATTTTAATTTTAAGAGTTAAGTGCTTAAGAAAAGAAAAATGGTGTGTTTGAGATCTAAAAATCTTGGCTTCCAACAGCAAGAGAATGTATCCTAGGAAATTTATTTATTTATTCACTCATTCATTCATGAGAGACACAGAGAGAGAGAGACAGAGACACAGGCAAAGGGAGAAGCAGGCTCCATACAGGGAGCCTGATGTGGGACTCGATCCCGGGACTCCAGGATCACGCCTGGGCCAAAGGTAGGCACTAAACCTCTGAGCCACCCAGGTATCCCACGAAGGAAATTTAGAGCACAGTTAACACATGGGTTGAAGATGTGCCCATGATTGTTTAAGACCTTGTCTTTTTTTAAACTTCCACATAGGGAGGAAATGTAAACCATTTCTGGGTTTGGGGTTAGGATTCAAACAAAGAAAAAGTAAAAAAGAAAATTTATTCATCGTTAGGGACTTCCAGTCCCTTTATCCCCCCAGATTCTATCCCCAAAGTAAATCAGAAACAACAGAAACCAAAGATAAGGTGATCCCAAAATACAGGACAAATGTAACATATTTCCAAAGTTGTAGAAGAGGGCAAGAGCCACCTCTTTAGCAGAGTTTCATGTCCTTTGTGGTATCAGGGACAGTGGTTGAGTGAGATGACTACACAGAGGATTGCAGGCAGTTTTACAGAGACCCTGCTATCTAAGAAATGTGGGGGATTTTTTTTTTTTTTTATGATAGTCACACAGAGAGAGAGAGAGAGAGGCAGAGACACAGGCAGAGGGAGAAGCAGGCTCCATGCACCGGGAGCCCGACATGGGACTCGATCCCGGGTCTCCAGGATCGCACCCTGGGCCAAAGGCAGGCGTCAAACTGCTGCGCCACCCAGGGATCCGTGTGGGGGGGGAATTTTGAAAATTTTAGGAAAAATATCTAGATGCCACATACTTTTTAAGTTAATTAAAGAGGCCATTAGGCTGAGGTGGCTCTAAAGACTGTGAAAGCCTACATAAGCAAACCAAAATCTGTCTATAAATGTGTCAAGATTATGAAATTGAAAGCTAAGGACAACCAGTCACAGTCAACTAGGCGTGAGGCTATAGCCAAATAATTTCCTTTCTTTTCTTCCACACCTTCTCTGCAATAATCTTTCTCCTCCCTCCTTTGAGAGGAGTGCTTCTAACCACTTCCAGTTTGGCAATGACTGATTGGAATTGGTTTTGCCTGAATTGTAAATATGCTTCAATTTATCTTTTAATGTACCAAAAAAAAAAAAATCCAGCCTTGATAAGGAGTACTGGAGCTCATAGTAGAAATCTAGTCATCAACCATGAATACAAGCAGAGTCAGAGTTGGACAAATAACAAATAGGAGTGACTCCACTCCACAGTGTGGCCCCTAGGGCAATGCAGTGTTAAAATTCTAGAAATATTACTCCAGATATTAGGTATGTAAGTAGGCTGTCTGTTGGGGTTAGGTGTCCATCATGGAAGAGGAAAAGCATATGATAAGTTTGTGAAACTTGGACTCCACATTAGCCAAGCAACAGTGATTTAAACTAGAAATGACTAAACACCTTGAATTGGCAAGAATGTGTTTTAGGATTCCAGAAGAAACTGAAAGCTCAAAAGTTAAGTTTGGTTCAGTTATAGGAATGAAGGGCCTATGTCTTTGCATATTCTAGTGTTTTAACTGTGTAATTTAAACCTAATGGCAAGATACTGAGTTTCCAATTCAAATTGGATATGCATAGTTCTTAATCTGCATGTTTGTGTGTATGTGTTTTATTTTTGGTTTTATTTTGGTGAAACAACACTAAGTTTAGTCAGATAATCTGGTTTCAAATTTCACTTTTAACAGCTATAGGGTGCAATTTTTTATGAGAGTGAAAAATGAGCCCTTACCTTCCCTCCACTTAAGTCACTTTATTAGCAACTAAGGTAACACAGCATCCGACAAGTATTTAATGCAAACACAGAAGAAATGTTGAACGATATGTTTTGGGATGCAACATTGCAGATGTTATAACATTAAATTGTCAAATATTGCATAACTTTATACAATATAGTAGATATTAGAAAATGATGGATCAATTCTTACTACTTTCCTTATATCCTATATTTTGGTCATTTCTATTTTTAATTCCGTGTATTTGTAATACTTCTGTATCTCAATATATGTTCTTTCCTATGACAGAAATTTTTGAAGTTGCTTAGTTGTCCCATTCCTATTAGGCAATTCTACATATTCTCTATGAATAAAAATACACATCACTTCCGTAGGAAGGCTTTTCCATTTTCAACAAGTATGTGCCAACATCTCTTAGGTGTTCACAAAGAAGCCTATATAGTTCCTTTTTCATTAAATTTAGTTCAGTGTTTGAGACTTGCTTTAATTACCTGTATCTTTGGGGCATGGGTGGCTCAGCAGTTGAGGATTTGCCTTTGGCTCAGGGCCTGATCCTAGGTCTGGGGATCAAGTCCCACATCAGGCTCCCTGGGAGGAGCCTGCTTCTAACTCTGCCTGTGTCTCTGCCTCTCTTTGTCTCTCTCTCTCTCTCTCTCTCTCTCTGTGTGTGTCATGAATAAGTAAATAAATCTTAAAAAATAAAAAATTACCTATATCTTTACTTACCTCTACCATCCAAAGGTAAGTACTAGGAAGGCAGGACCCTCCTTTGCTTTATAATGCTTCCCCAGCTCCTACCAACAGATGTGGTATGCAAACAGCTATTATCAATTAAATAAATGATAAATTACAGAGTAGCCCATGAAAGTACGTGTTAGCCAAAAACTGGGCTAAACTTCAATTTTCAGTGGGCTATCTCATGGTTACTGCAAGCAACAGGAGCTTAATTATGCTGAATACTCATAATAGTTGTTATGAGACATCAATGACTTAAATTTCCTTAACCACCTTTCCAAGTTGAATTCTGTCCATTCAAAGGTCATGTGTGAAGGTGGGGCAAGACTGCGGAGGGGCAGGGTCCCCAAGTCACCTGCCCCCACCAACTCACCTAGATAACTTTCAAACCATCCTGAACACCTATAAATCCACTGAGATTTAAAGAGAGAACAGCAGGAATGCTACAGAGAGAAGGGTTTGTGCTTCTAATAAGGTAGGAAGGCGGAGAAAAAAAAAAAAAAGAATCCAGTGGACGGGGTGGGGGGGTGGTGGCCATGGCGAGAGCCCCCGGGACAGGAGGGCCCCGCCCGGAGCAGCGGAACCTCACCAACCCCCCGATTCCTCCCGGAGAAGCCTCGCAGGGACCTGGGGCAGGGCCGGGAGGGGCCTCGGGGAGAAGCAGGAGTCGGGGGGGCTGGGGGGGCCTCGGGGAGAAGCCGGGGGTCAGGCAGGGGCTGGGGGGGCGTGGGGAGGCTGCACCTGCTGCCTTCGGTGCAGCCCCCCCACCCATAGGCGCAGGCCCCGACCCCAGGGCGCCGTGGACACTGCCGGGATCCTGCTCCCCCCGGGACAGGCGGAGGCGGGGAGGGCCCAGGACAGCGAGGACGCTCCTGCCCCGGGGCCCCCCGCTGTGCATGGCAGCGCCCCCCGCCCCGGGAGCACCCAGGCCCCTGCGGACCGGGAGACTGCGGTGGTTCCTGGGGAGCTGACTCCAGGGCTGGGGACCTGGCCGCCGCCGGTGGTGGTGTCCCTCCTGGGGTCACCCTGTGCCTAGGATGAAGCAGGGGCACCAGGGAACAGGGGCCTCAGGGGGTGAACAGCTCCCACTGGGCCGTGCACCTGGTGGGGGGGGGCAGCTCCCCCAGGTGCACACACCTGAGAACCAGCACAGCAGCCCCTGCCCCAGAAGACCAGCTGGAAGGACAGGGGAAGAGCAAGTTCTGGACCGAGCAGCGCTGGGAAGTTCCAGGGAAATCGAGGGATTTACAGTATATAGAACTAGAGAGTACCCTCTTTTTTTTTCCCCCCTTTTTCCAGTACACCAGGTTTTTATATCAGACTATAAATTTCCATTTTGTTTTCTTTTCCCACCTTAACTACACTATTTTGTCACCTCTTCACTTTTAAATTTCTTCCTTTTTGACTTTCATATTTCTACAATTACATGTCCTAGATATATTTTCTACTTCTAGATTCCCTTCAACATACTCAACTTAATTTTGGGAGATATACAAGATATTTTGTTTTGTTTTGTTTTATGTTCTTTGTTTTCTCTGCCCCATTTTGTTCTACAATGGCGGAAGTTAATACCTTCTAAAAAATGACCAGCTTGCACCCAGAACCAAGTGGTGTACCTTGCTGGTTCATTCCATGAGATGCCTCATTCCCGTTCTGCCCCCCTCTTTTATCTCATTTATGTTTTGATGGCCAGTATTGGGGCCCTCTACAAATATTTCTGGTTTATATAAATTTGGGACTGAGCATCTTCTAACATACAGAACTTAGTATACTCAGAACCAAGGGGATCACCCTCTAGGAACTCTCAGGTAGACTACATTCCCCCTCCACTACAACTTCTTCACCACTACTATCTCCTAGCCTCCTTCCCCTTTTTTCTTTTTTCTCTTTTTCCTCTCTACTTCTTTTTTCTTTTTCTTTTTTCTTCTTCGCTTTTATTTTTTACTACTTTGGGATTTTTGGCTTTTAATTTTTACTACTTTGTTTTAAAGTTTGTTTTTCACTTTAATGATCCTTTTTTTTTTTAAATTTTGTTCTGATCATCTCTTTCATTTTCTGGCCTCTGACCTCATCAGAATCATGTAGGGTGAAATTTACTTAGGTCGCAGTTGATATTCTTGACTCAGCCCGCTCATACAGCCACTCTGCACTAAGCAAAATGACTATAAAGAAGAACTCACCAAAAAAGAATCAGAAACAGTACTCTCTGCCACAGAGTTACAGAATATAGATTTCAATTCGATGTCAGAAAGCCAATTCAGAAGCACAATTATAAAGCTACTGCTGGCTCTGGAAAAAAAGCATGCAGGACTCTAGAGACTTCATTACTGCAGAATTTAGATCTAATCAGGCTGATTTAATCAATTATTTTTAATAAATGAGATACAATCCAAACTAGATGTCCTAACTGCTAGGGTTAATGAGGTGGAAGAAAGAGTGAGTGACATAGAAGACAAGTTGATGGTAAGGAAGGAAGCTGAGAAAAAAGAAACAGGATATCATGAGGAAAGGTTGAGGGAAATAAATGAGAGCTGAGAAAAAAGAACCTAGTATAATTGAGGTTCCAGTGAGGGCTACAAAATATATTTGAACAAATCATAGCTGAGAACTTTCCTAATTTGGGGAGGGAAACAGGCATTCAGATCCAAGAGATAGAGAGGACCCCCCCAAAAGTCAACAAAAACCATTCAACACCTCAGCATTTAATACTGAAACTTGTAAATTCCAAAGATGAAAATAAAATCCTAAAGCAGCAAGAGACAAGAGATTAGTGGCAGATTTCTCCACAGAGACCTGGCAGACTAGAAAGGGCTGGCAGGATATATTCAGGAACTAAATAAAAGGAACAGGCAGCCAAGAATACTCTACCCAGCAAGGCTGTCATTCAGAGTAGAAGGAAGGATAAAGAGCTTCCAAGATAGGCAGAAATGGAAATAATATGTAACCACCAAACCAGCTCTGCAAGAAATATTAAGGGGGACCCTGTAAAAGAAAGAGGAAGCCAAAAGAAATAATCCAGAAAAAGAGGGACTGAATACATAATACGGTGACACTAAATTAATATCTTTCAATAGTTACTCTGAATGTGAATGGGCTAAATGATCCCATCAAAAGACGCAGGATATCGGACTGGATGAAAAAGGAAGACCCATTTATTTGCTCTCTACGAGAGACTCATTTTAGACCTAAGGACACCTACAGCCTGAAAATGAAAGAGTGCAGAACCACTTACCATGAATATGGTCCTCAAAAGAAAGCTGGGGTAGCAGTCCTCATATCAGGTAAATTAAAGTTTATCCCAAAGACTAGTAAGAGATGATGAGGGACACTATATCATACTTAAAGGGTCTGTCCAACAAGAAGACCCAACAATCATGAATAATTATGCCCCTAATGGGGGAACTTCCAAGTATATCAATTAACAAACAAAGTAAAGAGATAGTAGATAATAATACATTAATAGTAGGAGACTTCACATGCCACTTTCTGCAAATGACAGTTCCTCTAAGCAAAACAGCAGCAAAGAAATAAGGGCCTTAAATGATACACTGCACCAAATAGATTTCACAGATCTATATAGAACTTTCCATCCAAACAACTGAATATGCATTCTTCTCAAGTGCACATGGAACTTTCTCCAGAATACACTATATACTGGGTCACAAATCAGGTCTCAACCAATACCAAAAGATTGGGATTGTCCACTGCAAATTTTCATATCACAATTCTTTGAAACAAGAAGAAATTTGAAAGAAACTCAAACACGCAGTGGTTAGAGAGCATCGTACTAAAAGATGAATGGGTCAACTAGGAAATTAGAGAAGAATTAAAAGATTCATGGAAACCAATGAAAATAAAGATGCAAACATTCAAAATCTTTGGGATACGGCAAAAGTGGTCCTAAGAGGGGAATATATCATAATACAAGCCTCCCTAAAAATATGGAAAAGCTCAAATACACAAACTAACCTCACACCTAATGGAATCGGAGAAAAAACAGCAAGTGAAACCGACACCACACGGAAGAGAGATAATGAAGATTAGAGCAAAACTCAATGAAATAGAGACCAGAAGAACTGTGGAACAGATCAACAAAACCAGGAGTTGGTTCTTTCATAGAATTAATAAGATAGATAAACCATTAGCCAGCCTTATTAAAAAGAAAAAAAGACTCAAATTAATAAAATCATGAATGAAAGAGGAGAGATCACAACCAATACCAAGGAAATACAAATGTTTTTAAAAACATATTATGAGCAGCTATATGCCAACAAATTAGGCAATTTAGAAGAAATGGATGCATTTCTGGAAAACCACAATCTACCAAAACTGAAACTGTAAGAAATAGAAAACCTGAACAGGCCAATAACCATGAAGGAAATTGAAGCAGTCATCAAAAATCTCCCAAGACACAAAAGTCCAGGGCCAGATGGCTTCCCAGGGGAATTCTATGAAACATTTAAAGAAAAAATAATACCTATTCTACTAAAGCTTTTCCAAAGGATAGAAAGGGACAGGATACTTCCAAACTCATTTTATTAGGCCAGCAACACCATGATTCCAAAACAAGACAAAGATCCCTCCAAAGAGGAGAACTATAGACCAATATCCCTGATGAACATGGATGCAAAAATGCTCAACAAGATACTAGCCGATAGGAACAACAGTACATTAAAAAGATTATTCACCATGACCAAGAGGGATTTATCCCCAGGATGTAAGGGCGGTTCAACACTTGTAAAACAATCAACGTGATAGATCACATCAACAAGAGAAAAAACAAGAACCATAGGATCCTCTCAATAGATGCAGAGAAAGCATTTGACAAAATACAGCATCCATTCCTGATCAAACTCTTTGGAGTGTAGAGATAGAGGGAACATTCCTCAGCATCTTAAAAGCCATCAAAAAAAAAAAAAAAGCCATCTATGAAAAGCCCACAGCAAATATCATTCTCAATGGGGAAACACTGGGAGCTTTTCCCCTAAGATCAGGAACACAACAGGGATGTCCAGTCTCACCACTGCTATCCTACATAGTACCATAAGTCCTAGCCTCAGCAATCAGGCAAGAAAAAGACATAAAGGGCATTCAAATTGGCCAAGAAGAAGTCAAACTCTCCCTCTTTGCAGATGACATGATACTGTACATAGAAAACCCAAAAGCCTCCACCCCAAGATTGCTAGAACTCATACAATAGTTTGGCAGTGTGGCAGGATACAAAATCAATGCCCAGAAATCAGTAACATTTCTATACACTAACAATGAGACTAAAGAAAGAGAAATTAAGGAGTCAATCCCATTTACAATTGCACCCAAAAGCATAAGATACCTAGGAATAAGCCTAACCAAAGAGGTAAAAGATCTATAGTCTAAAAACTATAGAACACTTCTGAGAGAAATTGAGGAAGACACAAAGAGATGGAAAAATATTCCATGCTCATGGATTGGAAGAATTAATATAGTGAAAATGTCTATGCTACCCAGGGCAGTTTACACATTCAATGCAATCCCTACCAACATACCATAGACTTTCTTCAGAGAGTTGGAACAAATCATCTTAAGATTTGTGTGGCATCAGAAAAGACCCCAAATAGCCAGGGGGATTTTAAAAAAGAAAACCAGAGCTGGGGGCATCACAATGCCAGATTTCAGGTTGTACTACAAAGCTGTGATCATCAAGACAGTGTGGTCCTGGCACAAAAATAGACACTTTGATCAATGGAACAGAATAGAGAACCCAGCAATGGGCCCTCAACTCTATGGTCAACTATTATTCGCCAAAGCAGGAAAGACTATCCACTGGAAAAAGGACAGTCTCTTCCATAAAGGACAGCACTGGGTGCTGGGAAAATTGGACAGCCACGTGCAGAAGAATGAAACAAGACCATTCCTTTACACCATACACAACTTGATGGGATGCGCACTGGATGTTATACTATATGTTGGCAAGTCAAACTTCAATTAAAAAATTAAAACAAAACAAAAAAGAAATATCCCAGTTCCTTCTAATGGGAAATGATATTTAGAGGCAATAATATGGACACTAGTGACATTCACTGTGACTCAGTTGTCATTCCTTTTTGGTCTTTATAGTCCAAAGAACCAGAACATATGTACTTTTTTTTTTTTTCATATGTACCTTTTTAAACAGAAAACTAAATCATGAGTCTGTACAGATTTTAAAAAATCTTTACTCTTTAAAAAGAAACAAAGCATGAGTGTTCATGTATGTTTTGTTTAGTACCTGGTAAAATAATGTCTTTTATAGTTATTGATGGGTTTCAGTTTACCATGAATTTAGAACCAAATATATGTGGACTGTGCTAGATAAATATGGACTCTTTCATAAGTATAAATTTCATGGTATAGCTGCAAACCACAGGAAAATGATCTAATGCAATATGTACTGGGGATAAGTTGAATGACAGTTTTTTAAATGGAAACTCTTTTATCACCTTTTAGATACAGTCATGCCTATGAAATAAGCTAGGTGAAAATTTACTTGTTTAATTAAGCTTTGTAGAGTAAATTCTTTGTTCACTTGTTTTAATAGATTTTGACATGCAAATGCAGTGACTGTGAATTTTACCTTAGATGTCAGTAGGTTATTAACCTAAACTAATTCCTAGGTGTCTGGATTGCAGGATGGTTAATAACAGAGAGTTAAAGTACATACAATTCTACACCTGACAAATCTATATATTAAGTGTAAATTTTTAAAAAGGCTATATACTGTGCTTCTTCAACTCTTGTTAACTTAGTTGAAAAGCTGAGAAAAAGTGTGTTTAATAAAAATGGAAGACTGGAATAAATGTCAGAACACAGTACAGAATTTTGCAGATATTTAAATTGTCCTTTCAAAGTTTTTGCACTTTCACCCTTCTCTGTTAATAGGGAGTTTAATTTGATAAAATTATTAGAACGTTACACAGTACAACCTCTTTAAATGATAAGTGCTTAATCATTTAACTTGTAAATTTTTATGAAAACCTACAGCTAAATTGCTTTAAAATATGCTTAAAATAAGCAGTTCTGAAAGCACTGATTAAATGAGTAAAAAGAACATTACAAAATGCAGAAAAATATATGAAAGAAATTAAACCCTTCCAAAGAACCCCACTCAGTGACCACAATTACCTGACTTTTAGTAAATTTCCTTCTTTTGAGGACAGAATATTTCATATATATAATTTGATATTGAAACTTTTCACTTAGTATGAAGGTGTAAGCATTTCCAAAATTATTAACATTTTGTGCACCTTTTACATGATTATATAATTCTGTTTATGAATTAGAGACAAATTACACTATTTTATTAATTTTCTATTGTTAACAATTACTATAAGCTTCTATTATATTTTTCTAGTGTGTTTGGCTAATCTAAAAACAGCTCCAATGAACAAGCAGTGTGAAAGACCATGAGTTTTTTTAGAGTAATTGAAAAATTTTGAGACTCACAGAGTTTATTGTGACCTAAACATATGGTTTCAGGCTGAGTATTTTATATTTTTATTTTATACTATTGTTTCCATAATCGAAAAAAAAATAATCATGCCATTTTAAGGAACCGTATCTACTAACAACATTAAAACATTCATCTTATAAGATGATTTATGTAAAGGGTTTTCTATTTTGGTAAGGAAAGACCACAATCTTTTATACATTCAAACGTTAGACAGGGTTATAACAACACATGAGGATTTTGCATGAATCCAAGGCCAAAGTATAGACAAGAACAGCATTACTAGATAAAATATATGTTGTTCAGACAACTGAACAAAAGAAATAATTCTTATATAGGTTATTGAATTCCTCAAGGAATATCAGTTTACTGGCATAGAGTGTTCTGGGGTTAACCATCATCATGGAATTGTGAAAAGCGCACTTTTTCAGAGCTAAAATAGTGCTAAATTTATATCATGGATGAATCAGAAGTTAGCTGTGTTTATTTGCCATTTGACTATTGCAGGAGAATGATGTTTTTCCTCCCTTTTTCACAAACATATTAATCTGCTTTGTTTTTATTTTTATTTTTAATGATTTTATTTATTTATTAATGAGACACACAGAGAGAGAGAGAGAGAGGGGGGCATAGACACAGGCAGACTGAGCCGACTCCACACAGGGACCCTGATGCAGGACTTGATCCCAGGACTCCAGGATGACACCCTGGGCCGAAGGCAGGCGCTGAACCGCTAAGCCACCCAGGGATCCCCTGCTTTGTTTTTATTTTTAAAGATTTTATTTATTTATTCATGAAAGACAGAGAGAGAGAGGCAGAGACACAGACAGAGGAAGAAGCAGTCTCCCTGTGGGGAACCCAAGGCGTGACTCGATCCCAGGACCCTGGGATCATGACCTGAGCCAAAGACAGATGTTCAACCACTAAGCCACCCAGGCATCCCCTAATGTGCTTTCTTAGAATCTCTAGTATTGATTTGTCCAGAGACCCAAAGGGTCACATCATCATGCCATAAAAGGCAAATACACAATTTACATAATTTCTCTGTTTCTCTTTTCATTCTCTTGCAAAAGTCCATGGGTAATTGGTATCAATACTTCTCTTAGGTCTAGGATTTCCCCTTCTTTTACTTCTGTCTCTATTTTGCTGGCAAGAAGTGGGTAAAACACCAATTCACAAAGGAGTGGGGGAGGTTTAAACCTAAGCCCTGTGATTCAACCCCAGGTTTTTTAGAAAGATCTGAAATGGAAGAAACTTATCCAACAATGATTCATTTAATTAATTATCTCTCTTTCTAACTCTTTTACTGACCATGTGGAAAACTTAAAATATGAGAGGGTAATTGAAAGAGTATAGTTGAATATTTGCAGAGACCTGATCATACTATAAACCAAAAGTAAAAAGTTATTATTACTTTACTAGCAATATCTAAAATAATAGTGAATTAATTGACATGTGAAATTTGTTTTTATAAGTAGTGGTTTATAATTCTAAGCTATTGAAAAGTTTATTTTCCTGAATAGATACAAACAGATGGTTGAAGGGACCTGATAAAGCAGTTGTCATTTATCACAATGTCTTTATGTTAATCATATGAAGTATTGTGGGCACAGATAACTTTTTTTTTTAAGTATAGAGTTAACTTATGCCTATAACAGGGCAATATCACAAGATTCGTTTCTAGTCTTCTCCTTCTCAAGGAAGCTATCCTTTAGGGATGCTAAAAAAATGACCTGAAGCTGTTAATGAAATGTTGGGAGACATGTATTCATTGAACACATACATGCATATGATTTTCTTTCTTCCAGTAAATTTTCTACTAATCCAAGCACAGTCATCTGAAAGTAAGGAAAATATTTTGTGTTATACGTTTGTCTAGAGCCTAATTTTTCTTTTTTTAATAATAAATTTATTTTTTATTGGTGTTCAATTTACCAACATACAGAATAACACCCAGTGCTCATCCCATCAAGTGCCCACCTCAGTGCCCGTCACCCAGTCACCCCAAACCCGGCCCTCCTCCCATTCCACCACCCCTAGTTTGTTTCCCAGAGTCAGGAGTCTTTACGTTCTGTCTCCCTTTCTGATATTTTCCACACATTTCTTCTCCCTTCCCTTATATTCCCTTTCACTATTATTTATATTCCCCAAATGAATGAGAACATACACTGTTTGTCCTTCTCCGATTGACTTACTTCACTCAGCATAATACCCTCCAGTTCCAACCACGTTGAAGCAAATGGTGGGTATCTGTCATTTCTAATGGCTGAGGAATATTCCATTGTATACATAAACCACATCTGCTTTATCCATTCATCTTTCGATGGACACTGAGGCTCCTTCCACAGTTGGCTATTGTGGACATGGCTGCTAGAAACATCGGGGTGCAGGTGTCCCAGCGTTTCATTGCATCTGTATCTTTGGGGTAAATCCCCAACAGTGCAATTGCTGGGTCGTAGGGCAGGTCTATTTTTAACTCTTTGAGGAACCTCCACACAGTTTTCCAGAGTGGCTGCACCAGTTCACATTCCCACCAACAGTGTAAGAGGGTTCCCCTTTCTCCACATCCTCTCCAACATTTGTGGTTTCCTGCCTGGTTAATTTTCCCCATTCTCACTGGTGTGAGGTGGTATCTCATTGTGGTTTTGATTTGTATTTCCCTGATGGCAAGTGATGCAGAGCATTTTCTCATGTGCTTGTTGGCCATGTCCATGTCTTCCTCTGTGAGATTTCTGTTCATGTCTTTTGCCCATTTCATGATTGGATTGTTTGTTTCTTTGCTGTTGAGTTTAATAAGTTCTTTATAGATCTTGGAAACTAGCCCTTTATCTGATACGTCATTTGCAAATCTCTTCTCCCATTCTGTAGGTTGTCTTTGAGTTTGGTTGACTGTATCCTTTGCTGTGCAAAAGCTTCTTATCTTGATGAAGTCCCAATAGTTCATTTTTGCTTTTGTTTCTTTTGCCTTTGTGAATGTATCTTGCAAGAAGTTACTGTGGCCGAGTTCAAAAAGGGTGTTGCCTGTGTTCTCTAGGATTTTGATGGAATCTTGTCTCACATTTAGACCTTTCATCCATTTTGAGTTTATCTTTGTGTATGGTGAAAGAGAGTGGTCCAGTTTCATTCTTCTGCATGTGGATGTCCAATTTTCCCAGCACCATTTATTGAAGAGACTGTCTTTCTTCTAGTGGATAGTCTTTCCTCCTTTATCGAATATTAGTTGACCATACAGTTGACGGTCTATTTCTGGATTTTCTATTCTGTTCCATTGATCTCGAGTCTGTTTCTGTGCCAGTACCACACTGTCTTGATGATTATAGCTTTGCAGTACAACCTGAAATCTGGCATTGTGATGCCCCCAGATATGGTTTTCTTTTTTAAAATTCCCCTGGCTATTCGGGGTCTTTTCTGATTCCACACAAATCTTAAAATAATTTGTTCCAACTCTCTGAAGAAAGTCCATGGTATTTTGATAGGGATTGCATTAAACGTGTAAATTGCCCTGGGTAACATTGACATTTTTACAATATTAATTCTGCCAATCCATGAGCATGGAATTTTTTTGCATCTCTTTGTGTCTTCCTCTATTTCTTTCAGAAGTGTTCTATAGTTTTTAGACTATAGATCCTTTACCTCTTTGGTTAGGTTTATTCCTAGGTATCTTATGCTTTTGGGTGCAATTGTAAATGGGGTTGGCTCCTTAATTTCTCTTTCTTCAGTCCCATTGTTAGTGTATAGTAATGCCACTGACTTCTGTGCATTGATTTTGTACCCTCCATGCTACCAAATTGCTGTATGAGTTCTAGCAATCTTGGGGTGGAGGCTTTTGGGTTTTCTATGTAGAGTATCATGTCATCGGTGAAGAGGGAGAGTTTGACTTTTTCCTTGCCAATTTGAATGCCTTTAATGTCTTTTTGTTGTCCAATTGCTGAGGCTAGGCGTTCCAGTACTATGGTGAATAGCAGTGGTGAGAGTGGACATCCCTGTCTTGTTCCTGATCTTAGGGGAAAGGCTCCCAGTGCTTCCCCATTGAGAATGATATTTGCTGTGGGCTTTTCGTAGATGGCTTTTAAGATGTCGAGGAATGTTCCCTCTATCCCTACATTCTGAAGAGTTTTGATCAAGAATGGATGCTGTATTTTGTCAAATGCTTTCTCTGCATCTTATGAAAGGATCATATGGTTCTTGGTTTTGCTCTTGCTGATATGAAGAATCACATTGATTGTTTTACGAGTGTTGAACCAGCCTTGTGTCCCAGGGATAAATCCTACTTGGTCATGGTGAATAATTTTCTTAATGTATTGTTGGATTCTATTGGCTAGTATCTTGTTGAGAATTTTTGCATCCATGTTCATCAGGGATATTGGTCTGTAATTCACCTTTTTGGTGGGGTCTTTGTCTGGTTTTGGAATTAAGGTGATGCTGGCCTCATAGAACGAATTTGGAAATACTCCATCTCTTTCTATCTTTCCAAACAGCTTTAGTAGAATAGGTATGCTTTCTTCTTTAAACGTTTGAAAGAATTCCCCTCGGAAGCCATCTGGCCCTGGACTTTTGTGTCTTGGGAGGTTTTTGATGACTGCTTCAATTTCCTCCTTGGTTATTGACCTGTTCAGGTTTTCTATTTCTTCCTGTTCCAGTTTTGGTAGTTTGTGGCTGTCCATAAATGCGTCCATTTCTTTAGATTGCCTAATTTATTGGCATATAGCTGTTCATAATATGTTTTTAAAATCGTTTGTATTTCCTTGGTGTTGGTAGTGATGTCTCCTTTCTCATTCATGATTTTATTAATTTGAGTCTTCTCTCTCTTCTTTTTAATAAGGCTGGCTAATGGTTTACCTATCTTATTACTTCTATGGGAGAACTCCTGGTTCTGTTGATCTGTTCCACAGCTCTTCTGGTCTCAATTTCATTGAGTTCTCCTCGAATCTTTATTAACTCTCTTCTTCTCCGGGGTGTAGGATCTATTTTCTGTTTTTTTCTAGCTCCCTTAGGTGTAAGGTGAGCTTTTGTATTTGAGTTCTTTCCAGTTTTTGATTGGATGCTTGTATTGCGGTGTATTTCCCCCTCAGGACTGCTTTTGCTGCATCCCAAAGATTTTGAACAGTTGTATCTTCATTCTCATTAGTTTCCATGAATCTTTTTAATTCTTCCTTATTTTCTGGTTGACCCTTTCATCTTTTAGCAGGATGGTCCTTAACCTCCACGTGTTTGAAGTCCTTCCAAACTTCTTGTTGTGATTTAGTTCTAATTTCACGGCATTATGGTCTGAGAATATGCAGGGGATGATCTAATTCTTTGGTATTGGTTCAGACCCAATTTGTGACCCAGTATGTGGTCTATTCTGGAGAAAGTTCCACGTGCACTTGAGAAGAATGTGTATTCAGTTGAGTTCGGATGTGAAGTTCTGTAGATAACTGTGAAATCCATCTGGTCCAGTGTATCATTTAAAGCTCTCGTTTCTTTGGAGATGTTGTGTTTAGAAGACCTATGGAGTGTAGAAAGCGCTAGATTGAAGTCACCAGGTATAAGTGTATTATTATCTAAGTATGTCTTAACTTTGGTTATTAATTGATTGATATATTTGGCAGCTCCCACATTCAGGGCATATATATTGAGAACTGTTAAGTCCTCTTGTTGGATAGATCCTTTAAGTATGAGATAGTGTCCCTCTTCATCTCTCACTACAGTCTTTGGGGTAAATTTTAGTTTATCTGATATTAGGATGTAGAGCCTAATTTTTCTAATAAGAGACCACCTGTAGAATGCAAAAGAAAAGTGTGGAACAGTTATATATTTATAAACAAAAACTTCTCTTGGGGACCCTGGGTGACTCAGTCTGTTAAGCTTCTGACTTGATTTGGCTCAGAGTCATCATCTCAGGGTCAAGAGATTGAGTCCTGCATGAAGCCCCACATCAGGCCCCATGCTCAGCATGGAGTCTGCCTCTCTCTCTCTCTCTCTTCCTCTCCATCTCCCCCAACCCCTGCATATGCTCTCTCTGTAAAATAAACAAATATTTTTTAAAATTTTCTTTACTGAATCCCTTTTTGTTCCCAGAATAACCAGAGTGCTTTTCTGAATGAACCCTTTTTCAAATATCCACATATACACATATGTATGTCTCATATTTATTTATTTTTATTTTAACTGGTAAAAACCCACACACCTCAGAGTCATCATTTGTTATGCTATCCACCAATTCATGATGCTAATCTCTTTGTGAAACATCCTGACAAATATACCCCAGAACAGTGTGTCCCCAGGGTAAAATAAGTCATCCTAAATCTTCCATATTCTTAATTTAGGTGATAAAATTCATCAATTGTATATAGAATTATACATACAATTTTGGGGTAAACACTACTTTGCAGGTCCGCCAAAATAACCTCACAACACATTTTGTAATTTGATATCAATGATCTCCATGCCTCTGTTGAAACAGAAAATAAGTCCAATTTCAATTCTGTAATCATTTAGGAAATTACATAATTAAGTTTCTGAGCATCAGATTTATTCTAAGAAATCAAATCAACTTTATTCTATTCTTATTTATTTATCATGTGTTAGTGAAAAATACTGAAAATATGCTTTAGAGATCAAGATGGGCATGGCGGTGGTGTCAGAGAGATTACTCAGTGTTCAACGAACTGTAGGTTTTCTGCAATCATCTTCTTCTCCTACATGTATTGTTCCTCAATATAAATAATGTATATCTTAAAGTCACATGGACTTCATGTAATATTAATGTAACTAATGTTAATGAATATCATGTCTAGAAGTCTTTTTCTTTCTTTCTTTCTTTCTTTCTTTCTTTCTTTCTTTCTTTCTTTCTTCTTTCTTTCTTTCTTTCTTTTTTTCTTTCTTTTTGTTTCTTTCTTTTCCCTGGACATGTTTTTTGAAATTTGTAAAACCCCTGAAAGTAGAAATTGTGTATTAAATTATTTTATTCATGAATCACATTAATAATAGTAGTGCATTGCTCAGAAAAGTACTATATTGTGGTGAAGTAAATATTTTCACTAAATTTAACTAAGTGCTATACTAGTTCAAAATGCTTAACCCCATGCATTGGAGTTATAATTTTGTAACATGAAACATGTGGAATATCCTTAGCAGCAATTCAAGATTGTAAATTTTCTTTAAGGTTTTTGGTTTATCTCCCTTTTTTCTACTTTCCCCTTTAAAGTACCAGGTGGATAATAACCAGGAATTAAAAAAAAATGCATAGATGAAAACTGTCTTTTTATTCTAAAATGCATTAGTTAATTAATTCAGTTGAAAGTTGGTTACCCCCTACTGGCAATCAAGCTGTGTTAAAGAGTTTAATTTATCACTTAATTTTAAGAAATTGGGTTTCATCTGGAGTGGCCTTTCACTACAAGTTTACCTGTGAGAATGTTAAGACTCCTCAAGAAAATGATGGAAGACTAGAAGTGGTAAGTAGGTTGCTAGAGGGGAAAATGCTATATATCATCCTGAAGTCACATCATTAGAATGGATGTTTAATTAAGAAAGAAAAGTAAAGAACATCATGGTCTCCCCTTCCCCTTTTGCCTCCCTCCCATGAACTCACTTTGGTGCATGAATATGCACAGACTCACCCACTCAGCAATATTTAAAGGAACAACTTATAGACATGGCCAACATGCACATGAGAAAATGTTCCCCATCACTTGCCATCAGGGAAATACAAATCAAAACCACAATGAGATACCACCTCACACCAGTGAGAATGGGGAAAATTAACAAGGCAGGAAACCACAAATGTTGGAGAGGATGTGGAGAAAGGGGAACCCTCTTACACTGTTGGTGGGAATGTGAACTGGTGCAGCCGCTCTGGAAAACTGTGTGGAGGTTCTTCAAAGAGTTAAAAATAGACCTGCCCTATGACCCAGCATTGCACTGTTGGGGATTTACCCCAAAGATACAGATGCAGTGAAATGCCGGGACACCTGCACCCCGATGTTTCTAGCAGCAATGTCCACAATAGCCAAACTGTGGAAGGAGCCTCGGTGTCCATCGAAAGATGATGGATAAAGAAGATGTGGTCAATGTATACAATGGAATATTACTCAGCCATTAGAAATGACGAATACCCACCATTTGCTTCAAGGTGGATGGAACTGGAGGGTATTATGCTGAGTGAAGTAAGTCAATCGGAGAAGGACAAACATTATATGTTCTCATTCATTTGGGGAATATAAATAATAGTGAAAGGGAATAGAAGGGAAGGGAGAAGAAATGTGTGGGAAAAATCAGAAAGGGAGACAGAACGTAAAGACTCCTAACTCTGGGAAATGAACTAGGGGTGGTGGAAGGGGAGGAGGGCGGGGTGGTGGGGGTGAATGGGTGACGGGCACTGAGGGGGGCACTTGACGGGATGAGCACTGGGTGTTATTCTGTATGTTGGTAAATTGAACACCAATAAAAAATAAATTTATTATTAAAAAAAAGGAACAACTTAGAGAAAGAGAGGGCCAAATAGAAAGAGATGCTAAGAAAATGTAGGTGGACTGTTTTATTGAGGTGGTATTTCTCAGGAACCGAGAACCTGTAACATTTTAGTGTGTAGTTGCAATCCTGAAATTGTGGCTCTGTTAAACAAACAAACAAACAAAGTACATGTAATTGACATTTCTTTTTCCTGACTTATTCCACTCCACTCCTTCTATATCTCCTGACATAATCTTCTCTGAGGTGGAAGCAACTAGGCAAAGTCTGATGATAAACTAGTAAGACCAACATGCATTAGCAACCCAAAAAATCACTCTGAAAACTTACCATTCATTTTTTAAGTGAGGCTTACAAGATTGAGTTATTTCCTGACTTCTCTTTTAACATTGCTTAATGTTGTGTGGCTCATGAAGAAATATGGAAGATCTAAATAGATTTTTTGCATGTTTAAATATAGTCACATTGAATAATCATTATTATGTGCCTAGTACATGCAATCATGTGCTAAGCTGCTGGAAAGACACCTAAATAATACATCTTTCTGAAAAGGATTCATTACTCTACCTCCCAGCCCTCCATTTGCAATAAAACATATGCTTCTGTTTTACACTCAAGCCAGGGGAGTATCTACTTTTAACTGCAAAGTTTCTTGGCTCTGTCATGACCTATGAGATTTAGCTGGAATATTAAAGTCGTGCACCTCTTATTTACAATGATATTTATAGAGCATGAAATCACAGACAAACTAAGGCTTAAGTAATCGCCTATTTTATAAAAGGAGCCAAAAGGTACACACCCACATCCATATTTACGAACACATATGCATGCATACACATGGATTCTTATCGCAGGGTAGCAAAGAATCTTTCCAGAGGACAGAAAACCATGTAATCTCAATCAATTATTAGTTACTTGGAATTTTCATGATAATCTGAAATATGCATAACTTGCTTTCATTACCATTCCTTTTCACCATATCTAACATGGGGATTATTAAACTTTCTTAAAACTTTTAATTTATCGCTGCAAATTAAGAAAATTCTCCAGCTGGGGAGAAATCATAAGATATCAGGGATCACAGATATCTATAGCCAAAGTCATTGTAGACACTCAGAGGCCTCCAAATTTTTGATGCACAAACAAAACAAAACAAAACAAAACAAAACAAAACAAAACAAAAAACAAACAAAAACAAAAACAAAGCAAGAAAATTGACTGCAATCTAGGGTTTGAACCATCAGATGAAAATAACCTAAATTCCTGTTGTATATTGCTGACTTAGTGCTGCTCATAGTCTTTCAGTTCATTTCTTCCATTAAAGCAATTTTCTAGAGTTAAATATATATATATTATATGTTATATATAAAATATGCATATACATATGATAACTCTGTATGTAAATGTTTTTGGTCTTTGGCAAAACTAAAACATCTTACTATTTTTTAGATTTTCCCCTACTTTGAGGCACCTAAAATTTAGTGGGTGTACTATAAATGTATAGAGGATATATGGAAATTTTAGTTTCTGCTTTACACTAATAAATACAGATATGAAAAGTAAATATGTTTCCAATTCCAGTTATGACTAAAG
This sequence comes from Vulpes vulpes, assembly GCF_048418805.1. Taxonomy (NCBI): domain Eukaryota; kingdom Metazoa; phylum Chordata; class Mammalia; order Carnivora; family Canidae; genus Vulpes; species Vulpes vulpes. The sequence continues at coordinate 67,598,910 of NC_132781.1, forward strand.
TATGAACACAATAAAGATATAGTATGAACAAAAGCTACTGGAACAATAAGACCCATGATAGAGTCATAGACAGTTTTATATAAATCTGCTAGTAATATAACCAGTTTTCGTTTGTTTTCTTTCTCAGCCAAACTGGTATTAGAATCCTGCTTCAATACAGCAACTTTTCAAAGCCAGAGCCAAAATTAAATAATTATGTTCATTTGTTGTATGCTTAATATGTTGTATTTTGCTTAATATGTTGTTTTTTGGTATTGGAAATGGGTTCTTTAATAAATCACCTTCAGAGTCCTTTAGATAAACATCCTTCAGAGCTGAATGATATCAGTCTACTCAATAAGCAAACATTCATTGAATTTGACTCTAAATAATTTTTAATGGCTTCCAAAACTAATTCATGAATTAGTTTACAATTAATGTAAAGTTTTCTCACTGAGGATGGGCAAAGCATGTGTCATGATTTTGAAACAAAAGGAAAATGATCATTTTTAAGTGGGACAAGATTGCTTCGGATAATATGTAGTTTCTCAAGCATAGTATTTTGAAAAAATAAGAATATTTCCTTTAGTTTTACTTCGGAATGTATATCCAATAATTAGCTTCATAGGTTACTTGTATTCTCCCTTATATCCTGATTCAACTTGATTAGCATTCTGTTTATACACCACATTGATGTATTTGACAACCTGATAATATGCTATAGAAAAATATAAATGTATGTGTTTGTGTGTGTGTATTCCATTATTCTTCAATCAAAATTGCAGGTTTCACTTTAATATTTTCTATGCTCTAGTTTCACTTAATAAGCAAAATTTTTCCTATAATAATTGGGGACTGTGAGGTAAAGATACAAGTTTTTAAAAAGGACAAAGTGTTCTCCTGAGCAGACTTGGAGGGTCTGGAAAAATACTGAAGCATAATTTAGTCTATTTTTATTATGTCTCCTGAGAGCTTAGATACTCGGCAGTTTTCACCCTAAAAAAGTCCATGTCCAAAGTAATAACCCTCATCAACTTTTCATCTATGCTGCTGTTTCTACATTTTGGAGTTAAAAATAAGTCTAAAGCAAATAAGCTAAGACTTTTGGTACTATTATCATGTAAGGAATAATTGGTATAAGGAATTTTTTGAGGAATATCTGTACTCTTTTAGTAAAAGGGAAAAAAAGTGGCAATGATGCTGTCTCTGAGGTTAAGCCTTAGGGAAGCCTTAAGAACTGAGGACCCCTCCTCCAGGCCCAATATTGCGGCCAGAGTACCAGAACTGAAAGATTTCACCTCTTATCCTTGCTCTACCCCCAGCTTGCTATGAGAACCTGAGTGAAATATTAATTTGCCTCAAATTCTTCATTTGTAAAAGTGAGAAGAACTCATTAAATTCACAGGATTTTTACGAATACTAATTTGTTTGACTTTCCTAGACAGGACTATAGAAATATAGAACGCATTCTATTATTTTGCATAGAAAAGCCAAATATTTTCCATTCACCAGGCTACGAATTTAAAGTATTGTCAAGAGGTTTAGCATTCTAAAACTGAAAGATGAAGTTAGGCAGGTAAAATTTGTCTTTGTTGATACTTCCATTCTACTCATTCTTTCTCTCTACTCTTCCCCAACAATTTCTTCCCCACTGATCTCAGATTCCCTATTATTTTTTCTGCCTAGAGGAATAATCTAAATAAATGAATAAACAAAATTAAAGACCTGATGAAATAATTCACACTGACCTTTGGATAAGCTCTTTTTCATTTATTGCAGGGAAATCTGCTGTTAAAAGAAAACTATAGGAAAGGGTTCAGCCAAAAAAGTGAATGTAAACTTGTTCAATTTCGGTAACAGGATTACCCAACTAATACCCAAATGGTATCCTAGTAATGAAAATGCTATTTGTATGATGTGCAGAGTAATAACTCTTCCCACCATGCAGGGATTTCTTTATTTTGTCAGCCTTACAGAGGTGGATTCTCTTTCCAAAACTCTGACAAAGTAACCAACAACTCAAAATTGAGAAAAATACATTGTACTTATATTAACTTCCTGACAGATTTGTTTAACACTTTCCTTATATTTTGAATGTGTGCTCTTTGATTACTTCTTTAACTGACAATTTTATATTTGTAATTTTTAATTACACACTCTTTAATGTACAACTTAAATTTTAAAGTGGAAATTTGTAAAGTGAAAAGGGAGACATAAAACGATCTTTCTTCTAGTATTATTCACTGTTGATAAAATGGTGTATCAGGTATTTGCAATTATATATGCTACATCGTCAAGTATATTTATGACAAGAAATAACTTTCATTTTGCTATTATGAAAACCAAATTCTTCACTTAAAACTTTTTGAATATCTGAATATTAAAGAAGTTTCCATCCACTAGCTTCAGTCTCTATAAATTTCAAACTCTATTTTTTCTCTACTATCCATATACTTTCAGTGCCAGATGCTTTGGGACATATTCATGTAAAAATTATATATGTTTGTGTATTTATACATATGTATGTATGTAATTATATATATATAAATATATGCTTTCTATTTAAGTATCTCACAAAGCATCTGGCACTGGAAGTATGTGGATATGAATGGGTATATATAGAAATTATGTATGTACACATTATGTACACATAATTATGTATTATGCATCTATATGCATATTTACATAATTCTATATGATTATGTCCCAAAGCATAGACAGACTACCCCCATATGCATGTATACTACATGTATATGTAAGTATACATATGCATACATACATGTGTGTGTACATACAGGAATAACTGCCTAAAATACTATGTCTCACTGGAATCAAACAAGTATATCTGATAAAAAGTATGATTTTAATCTCTAGAACAACCATTAAGAAAAAACTCAAAAATTATAGTTGAAAAGATCAAGTTCCATCAGTGAGTGCCAGAGGTAGAATGCATGAAATCCCCCCAAATAGATTGCCTTGTGTCTGGAAGTTCTTTTTCACTAACAGTCGCTTTAATCCCATGTACAACACATTCCAATGAAACTTTACCTACAGAAACAGATAGTGCAGTAAATTTGACCTTGAGACTGTAGTTTGCCAACTACTATTCTAGGTGACAAAGGGTGAAACTAGTATAGCATGGAATTTTAAAAATGGAAATGTTACTTTGATATTTTTATTTGCTTCATATATCATCTATTAGTTAAGCAATAATTATTTTCCAGGGAGGCTGAACTTAAAAATGACAGGATAAAATGTTCATTAATGGAAGATAACCATCTAATCAGTGTTATAATAATTGCTTCATAAGATCTACACACATAAGGACAAAGGATAAAAAGAATATTCCTATGAAGCTGTCAAACTAAAATCTCAGTAGAACAATGTTAAACAAGATGAACAAAATGTTACACCCAGAACCTTTTAATTATGATTTTAGCTAATACAATTGCATTTTATGGTATATTAATCTGGTCATTGTCAGGAAATAAAAAATCATAAACAAATCTATAAATGGCACAGTGACCAGAAGATTCAGATAGTTGTCACAGATCTGGATAATTTTTTTCTCTTTTTCTTCAGCCATAACTTTATCTATGATTCGTTAGGTCATCTATTAAATCAACAGAAATAATAAAAGGTGCCAACCATAAATTGTAAGATAAAAAAATCGTGATGAAGTCTATTGTGTATTATTTATTTACTGGAAAAAATAATGTAGTTTATTGTTAATAAATATCTATTTATTATGGACTAAAATTATATTTTGAATTACCAAAAATATAATAAACATCAGTTTTTATTATAATGGCTTATGTATGTATATTTTGTTATATAAAACTCTATGAAAATTGTTAACTAGGTGATGTTTATCAACTGGGTTTATTAAATTAATGAGGATGACCTATTCTCTAAACATTCTAAATAAATACATATTTATTTATTTATTTATTTATTTATTTATTTATTTATAATCCCCTATTTATTTTAAAAGTATCTAACACTATAGGTGCAGAAATCTTAGTCCAGTGACATTCAACATTCTAACAGAATTTTCTAGAAAGACTGAAAGCAAATAAAATGGTCATTTAGGTGTTTCCAAATTCTGCGGTCATCTTTTCAGCTCATATTTCCATTCAGGCACTTTTCAGAACAGATTTTTTGAAATCCAGTGACAGACTTTACACAACATATTCATATATACTCCACAGCACACTTTATTATCATTATTTCCACCGCTTGTATATCCTTTATGCAAATCAGAAGAATAATATGACAATTGATAGTGTTACTGAATTAATTTTACAGGATATAATTTTTTTCTCTATATTGTTTGTGTCAAGTATCCCATTTATAGCCATCTTACTAATTTTGGAGGCTTTATAAAAATGTGTCTGGTTATTGTTTTTTAGTGATCATTTGCAATTTCATTCTAGATATTTTCTTTTGACAGTTTGCTGTGCATACTTTTGGCTTAGAATTTTTAAAAAATATAATATTTTTTCTATTTTGTCTACTTCCTTTTTTTCTGACCCATCTTTTTTGAATAACCTATTTCTATGATATATATTCTATTTTAAAATTGAACATTCTACAAGCTCATTAAGGGTACATAATGGATTGACTTTCTCTGACTACGAATTTCAAATAGATTTTGTGTGGGGCATTATTAAAAGGAAAAAGATATTCCACATCTCCCTAAAATGAATACTCCATTTATTTAATGGGTGGTTTGTTTGCTTAAAGGCACTCTTTCAATTTGTACCACTTGGTAATATACCCACCAGGAGGCAGGTTGGCCTTCTCACCCTAAATATATTTAATGCTTTCTCCAGCCCCCAGCATCCATTTTCCCTAACCAGTTGGGGCATATCTTGTAAACAGAATAAATAATTAGCTACTTAACAGCTTTTTACTTGGAACATGAATTTTTAATCACTTAAGTGCAACATGGCAGAATGAGTGAACATATGCCTATATTCTCCTAAGAAAATAATGATCAGAATCACTATTCTCAGCAGGGCTCTTAAAAATAAAAAAAGGGAAAAAGAAAGAAAGAAAGAAAAAAGAAAGATTTAACAGAGCTTGGTGGCCATAGGACACTATTCAGTAACAAACAATACAACTAGTTTGCTTGGAAAAACTCAGGTTTCCACATTAAAAAACAATGCCTGTGAACTAGATATCTCCTCAACAACTTCTCTTTCAAGTATCCTGCCTGCCATATTAGCAGTCAGAGAAATCTATGCTTAAGTTACAGTATGTAAGGTACATTTTAATCAGTGTTCTGTTATTTTTCATATCTTCCTAAAATATAGTAAGAAAATAGAGAATTCATAATATAAGTGATTTTAACACTTGGAACCTTACCATAGGATTATTTTTTTTCTTTTTTTTCCAGTAATGGAATTGCTCATATCTTTAATAACTATAAATTTTCCACTCCCCTTTTCTTTCTAGTAATTAAAGCAATATTGCTATAATGGTATTATTGCAAGTCACGCTGAGGAGCCAATTAGCTTTTTTTGTACATAATTTACACAAACAAGCTTTAGCATGTCCTGAGAAATTTATCCCAAATTAGGTCACATGCCCCAATTTTAAAATGTTACAGTTCTCCTTTGTCTCACGAGAAAAACATCTGGCTGAGTGAGTTTACATGGGCTATGCCCTTTATTAATTCCTGCATGCTACACAACTGTTTCAAAGTACTGAATCTTCTGATTCATTCAGTTTTTCTGGAAGTGTCAGATCCTGAATTGCTCATCAGAAAGTTTCAAGTTGGCTGTGTATTTAATTAAAAGAACAAGAGAAAGAATCTTTTCTACTTTCCTTCCTTCACTTTCCTTCCTTCCTTGCTTCCTTCTTTCCTTTTCTTTCTCTTCCCTTTTTGAATTAAATGTGGGGGAGGGGGAAAGAGACCTGCTTTCCAATTTAAACCATTAGCAAGACCTGTGGTTGGATGCCATTATGTTACTAATGGATCTACAGTGCAATGTGACACCACTTGTGATCTCCATTGGGAGATACATGCACATAATACATATGTTTATTTTAAGTCTAAAAGGGTATACTAATGGTTTCAGCACTTTAGTGTTAAGTAATGAAAAAATTTCCCCTTTGGTAGGAAACGTGTTGTAATGTAATCCATGTTTTCATGGGATAATAGGGTCTTTTCTCTTTATTGGAGCTATGCTGGAGTTTCAATTTAGATTCATGAATTAAGATAGACATGCTGGTAGTTTGCTACAATTAACTCTCACCTCACCTTCTGCCATATATGTATCAAGAGACCTCATTGTCACAGTCTTCAAGGGGACATATAGTTCAATATCCAATATATTGCTCTACGATTGTAACCACATTGGGGTTGGGTGCTTATGACTTATTACATCATTGTGCAGTTTGTTTGTTTTATGGAATCTCATTTGAATACTTGATAGCTGCCAAGCCCTAATAAGATATATTACTTTTAAAAAAATAAGTAACAGAAGATTCTAATTCCTAAACCTGGTAGAGACTACAATATACAAAATTTCAGATTAGGAAACAAAGGTTTTGTGAATTTGCTCAAGTGATGAACCTTGAATCAATTACTTAACTGGTGAAGATATTTCTTTTATTTCCATGTTTTTCTTATTTTTTTTTTTTATTATTATTGACAGTCTAAGTCATAGTAGGAAATTACATAATTTAGGCCTCAGCTAGTGGAAATTTTACATTTGAGAATGTGGAAGAAACATTTAAATTAGATAAGATATGCTGCTTCCAGTTTGGATTCTAAGAAACCAGAGACCATCAGTGGGTGTAACCAGAGAATTAAGCACTTACTGTGAATCTCACATTCTTAATGGTTTCCCAGGCAATTTTTATCCAAGCAGGGAGGAGAGAACATTCATGATGACCACATTTTCTTAGAGATACAAAGTTGTCAAATTGTTAATTTCAAATATAATCCTTTCTATTCTTATCCTTTTCAAATCCAATCTTCACTCAGGAGGATATACACTGGTGTAGCATCAAAAATAAAGACAAAAAAAAAAAAAAAGAATAAAGTATAAACAAAACCTGGCATTTGAAAGCACTTAGGAAGACTATATATCCCCTGAAACCATCAAAAGTGAAGTATTGAATATTGCATGCTTCATAGTATGCTATGATAACATGGATGCTTAGTTCCTTGCAAGCTGGAGATTCAGGAACTGTGGAATACTACAATACCATAGAAGAAATAGTGACTTGTATGGGTGGTTTATTATTAGGATTTAGTGTTAGTTATGTTTTATAGTTAATATATGCACTTCTTATATAATGCTTGCACATCTCCACTGGTTACAGAGCTCAGTGAACAGATGTCATCTACATATACGAAGTCATTTGTGCACAAGTGTGGGTATCTTGCCACCTCAATGGGGTATTACAAAAGAATGATTTTACTAGGGATAATCTAGTTTTAATTTTATGCCATAATCTTTTATAACATTGCTTTTAAAATCTATCTTTGTTTTTCTTTTGTGCCAATATTTATGTCATGGATATGGAGTTTTTAGACAACCATTAATTTTAGCATAATTTTTACAAATACTGCTCATATCATGTTTTGTCATTTGTTACTAAGATTATTAAATAATATTAAAAACTTAATAAAACAAAAAAATAAAGTCTGTTCATCTCAGGATAGCAAATGCTCCCTAGAAACTCATTGATTTTAAAATCTTGAATAGAAAATTAGAACAGTTGAGCTTCTGAATAGGCTAATATTTCACGAAAAATTATATGTTCCTTAAAGTTGCACTAGTTTTTTAAAACTCCAATTGTAATATAATGAAAAGAAATAGCACCATGGAGGTCTGTTATTATTCAAAAAATACCAAACTAATAATTACAGCTTTTCTGGCTTTTGCTATTCCAAATGTCTAAGAAGTCAGAAACATTTCATTTGTTTCACTCAGTTTTTTTATCACTCCACTGATGTAAATACACAAGGAGCAGATATCACATATTCATTGTACACTGAGTAAATGGAGATAGAGTACTGTGGCTCACCAGTGGTAGGAGAGCTGGCTTTCAACAGGACTAAAACCAAATTCATACTTTATTTTTTAATTCTCCTGCTCTTTATGTTCAGCTCTACTATTTATGTTAACAACGGAAGATAAAGGTTGTAGCAATAAAAATGGTTTATACATTTTAGGTATTAAATGTGGAATGATACTTTCATACTGCATTTATGTCATTGGATTGTCATGAAGCCTATATTTAATTTCAGTTCTTTGCTTAAAACTCACCCAATTGCTTTAAAGTTCTTGTCATTTAAAAAAAAATGTAATGATTGAATAATTCTGCCTTAAGTGGCCGAAATGGTTAATTTGGACACACACTGACAAGAAAAGGCAATGGAAGACAGTAATAGGACAGTCACTGCCAAGTGAAATAAAACAATTGTGCCAGTAGTTGGAATGCCATATGGATAAATGAAGCCTGGTTTCATAACCAGAATGGAGAAAAATCTGTCAGGGGTTATTTTTATTGCATATTCATGACCTGATAAATTGTGTTAATTGCTAAAAGAATGAAGACTGAACCAAGGATGGATTTGTTGTGATAGGAACAGAATATGTTAAGAATAGCAAATACAGTTTCAAAAGTCTATATGGGTGGTAGTTTAGGATTTTATTTCTCTTAGAACTGACAGGGGGGAAAAACTTCATTTTTTCCTATTAAAATATATTTTCATATTTCATATATCTTTCTTAAAACAGAAATCTCAAATCTTGAATCATTTACTGTATATTTATCACATATATAAATAGATACACATTAAATGACAAGAATTTGAGGCAATTTTGGTTCTTTTAATTCTTATTCTGTAAAGCGCTGCATGTTGCATATCTCTGATCATAAATAGAATACTTTTTGTATTTTATTGTTGTTGTTATTGGTGGTCTTTGTACAGAACTTAGAAAGAAAAGTTAAGATTTGAAGTCCAAACAAATGTGAACACATTAATTTTAGGCCACATTTCCAAATACCACCTTTCAGGCTCCCTAATTAAATCAAATGTGATTTAGAACAATCCATTTTACATACAAACCATGAACATTCTTTTAAGTGCTAGCTTTCAGAAGATTATATGAGGCAATTTTAAGAGAACAAATACATAAAAGGTACTAAGTGAATAGTTCCTTTTTTTAAATAAGCAGAGATAAATATAAAAGATTGTATTCAGTGATTAAGCTAAGAAAAAGTGCCAAATTGAATACTAAACGAAAGCAGAATTTCTTTTTTTTTTCAAGAATTTTATTTTATTTTAAAGACTTTATTTATTCATGAGACACACATACATATACACACAGAGAGAGAGAGAGAGAGAGAGAGAGAGCAGAAGCAGGCTCCATGCAGGGAGCCTGATGTGGGACTCAATCCCTGGACTCCAGGATCACGCCCTGGGCCAAAGGCAGGCTCTAACCCGCAGAGCCATCCAGGGATCCCGAAAGCAGAATTTCAAATACTTTTTAGCAATTACCCAAAGTTTTGGCTTGATTTGCTTGGATAACTCATAAGATCCATTCAAGGAAACCTATGATTTAGAAGTAGTTCTAGAATAAGCTTTTCTTTTAAAAGTTCTCTGAAATATTCTTATCTCCTAGAATTATTGTATATTCTCACTAGGTCTTCATACCTCCATACCAACCTTGAAAAGCCTCTTGGAATTTCAGAATGAGCCAACTGACCCACCTTCAAAGACATGGAATCAACTAGCTTTTTTCTTTTAAGTCAGTGATTTCAGACAACAATTAAATATCTATATTTCAGTCTCCTTACGTGGAAACCAAAGTTATGACTCATTCTTTTTGGACCCCGCCCCTCATGGCCGGCACGTGTGGGGGGGCAAAGTTATGACTCATTACGAAGAACATAAGTAAAGCTAAAATAAATAAATAAATAAATAAATAAATAAATAAATAAATATAAAAAATAAAAAAATAAAAATAAAATAGTAGAGATACCATATTCACACAAACTACAAATCTGTCTGTGAAATTACTACATACAGATTTTTTGTCAGAGGCATGCCTAATGGATCCATTGTGCCAACTTGAAACAATAAAAAATATGCACTAAACAAATTATACAAACCAGCTAATGGTGTATTATCTATTAATATATCCTCAACAATAACTTTCACCAGTATCAACTTCTAGGGTAATAAGCGTCTTCTCATTTGCTACCAATATGCAGGGATATTTTGAGAATAAGAAACTATTCAATATGTATTGCACTGAAATGTAATAGAAGGATAATACAATATGGAAATAGCAGTACTATTTTAAGACGTAAAAAGTTTCAGAATATGATTTAGATTCTCCTACTCTTGTCCCATATCATGCTGAACTTCTCCTTTGAAGTATATTACCCTTATATTCACATGTCTTTCTTCTAGACTATAAGCTCCCTGAGGGCCTATATCTCTATAATTACCACTGTATTTTGCTACCAAGTACAGTGCTTGCTACACAGAGTAGGCCCTAGAAATGTTTTTGAGTAAATAAAAACTCCTCCTAAAATTGAGTTTTAGAAGGCTCAATAGCACATTTCTGGAGTGATATAAATGTACCTCCAGGTACAAATTTCAAGGGTTGATAACCAATTTTTAGAAGTGGTCACAAATTTTTTACATGTCTCTTAATAGTGAATCATTTTCTTTATAATGAGATATTATTAGATGTTAAATGAATCCCATATGTCACTTGAGTCCAAAGCATACATATTCCATCAAATTGGTTCATTATTAACAAATCTAGCATTTATAAAGCAACCATATGGATGGCATACTGTAAGCTCTTCATTTTAAGTCCAATGCCCAATATATGTAGAAAATCAACACACATACACACACCTCTTTCTCAAGCAGCAGTGCTGAATTGAATTGTAGGGAGTCCACTTCTTTACCTAGAGTACCTCTTAATATTACGTCAGTACTTACATGAATACAAGCTACTAAACATACTTTTTAGAAGGTAATTTATTTCATGTAATGTTGAAACCAAACCAAGGATAAAGTCATATGCATATTTCAGCAGGTGGTAAGATAATAACCACAAAGATAATAAAATATCCATAATAAATACTACTATTTATTAAGCAGCTCGGAAATGTCAGGCAATTTAAAAGGACCTTTTCAACACTGTCTCATGCAATCCTACATCTACTTTACAGATGAGGAAATTCATTTTCAAGTGACATGGAGGAAGTTTTAATAATTTTTTTCAAAGTCACACGCTTAAGTTGAAGAGCTATCATTTGACATTAGGCTTATTGAATATTCAAATACATGTATTTTCCTCTATTCAATATCCCTTTAGTCATGTATATTAACACTATAAATCCAAGCTGCAGTAGGCACTGAACATGTTTATTTCTGATTGCAATTTCATTTAATATTATTAAAAAGTAATTTTCCTTGAGGAAATTCAGCAACAACCACAATAATCTATCCAAGTAAGATGAATTGCATATTTAATAATAAATTTCCTGACATTGCATATGATATTTAGCTTTTTAGTTGATATCAAGGAAAGTTGCTAGTTTTAGCTGAGAAAAAAAAGTAAAATTTTTCAATGTATAATGAAAAGAATGTTTAATGTGACAAAAACAAATAATGCCCCCATATGAACATATACCAACTCCCAAAAAAGTTTTGAAAACTCATCCAGCTCACAGAAGTTTTATTATAGAATACAGGAATAATAATAGATACAGTGACTGGAAACTAATTGCGTATTGATTCTTATTTACTCATTTTCAGATTGTTCCATTATTTTCATTTTGTCTAAGAATACTTATTGATTTTGTTGATTATCTCTCCTCATATGTATTATGATTTTAGTTTGCAAGCTCATTTAGTTTATTTTTAAACTTTTGTCCCAGCCCACTCCTACCTATCACCACATTGTGATTGTACAGAATAAGTTTTCATATTTTTTATTGAAGGTTTATTACTCCTATCCTATGGTGATCTTGAGCATATGAGCATTGCAGACGCAGTTGCTTTATCATAAGGCAGCCTAGCTCAAATTCTGCCTATAAGTTCTACTTCCAATAGCCCCAGGCATAGGTCTGTAGGCAGCCTCTGCTTGCAGCGAGAGGTATTAAGTCCCTGTTTTACACACAAGTTTGGCTCAGGTAACTCATGTTATATTTGGCATTGCTTTTGTTTATTTGTTTTGTGGCACAATTGATCATTTTCCTTTCTTTAGTTCTTTCTTTCCTTTCTATCTCTCTCTCTCTCCCTCTCTCTTTTTAGTTTGCCTACTACAGTGATGGAGAGTGAGGCTATCTATTGGCTCCATCAATTCCTTGCTATCCTCATTGCTTTAGGTCATTATCTTTTACCGACTGTAATAATATTGCAATGGTTTCCTCTTGAGAAGTCTTTGAAAGATAGAAACTACATAGCTCTAATGCTGATAGGATAATGCAGAAGGCTATGTCAAAATACCATATTTTAGATAGCTAAATGAATGGGATCCATGTTAATACAGAAATACAAAAGAGGAGGAAGCTAAAAAGTTTATTTTTTTTAAGATTTTATTTATTTATTCTTGAGAGACACAGAGAGAGGCAGAGACACAGGGCAGAGGAGAAGCAGGCTCCAGGTAGGGAGCCTGATGTGGGACTCGATCCTAGGACCCCAAGATCACAACCTGAGCCAAAGGCAGATGCTCAACCACTGAGCCACCCAGGTGCCCTGGAAGTTAAAAAGTTTAGATAAAGAGTTCAGTTTTTACCTACCATTAAGTTCTGGGATGCAGTAATGTGTCCAGGGGTCTCTAGATCAACTTTAGGTACACCAGATAATGTATCTCCAACAGTGTTTAATGAAAAGAATGCTGACCTGCAAATCAGGAGCTTGCTTATTTGTTAGTGTTCTTATCCTTTGTTCTCTACTTATATTTGTTTTTGATGTATGTGTGTCTGTGTGTGCATGTTTGCTTTTAACATTAAGCAGATTATTTACCATATAGGCTGTTTTCTTTATATGTAGAAGCTATTTTTCATGGTAATACCAGCTTGGTAATTATACCAGGTTATTGCAAAAATCAACAGGTTATGGTTATCAAAGATCTGTTTAGCCCTGTACAAAATTCAACTGCAGAGTCCTATACAAAACTAAGGAATTGTTGTTAGGTAATATAGTCCCATGTTTAATGAGACTAGATCTAGATAATATTTTCTATTATTCTTATTCATAGTGTATGTAAGTAGTATTATTTAAAAATGAATCTAAAGCATATAGTGTTAATTTTTCTGTATCTTACAGATCCTATGAGGTATTGTATAACATTGTAAAAAATTTCCATAAAAAAAATCCTTGGAATAAAGATTAACCAAATGGTCAATTAATATACAACTGATTAAATTAACTAAAATAATTAAATTGATCAAAATATCAAACAAAAATTGCACCTTGTTTAAAAATATACTACAATGCTGTATTATTTGTAAGAATGCTTTGGAAAATAACCACAATTACTGATTAAATTTCCTTATGTCGTATGTTATAATACTTGAGAAATGTTTCCTATGGCACACATTTCCATGACACAGGTCTTCTCAAGTTGTTAGAAATTTGCTTTTCCCTGTGTCCCTTGTATTTTGGAGAAATTTTCCCATAAACACTCAGAATCGCATCCCTCACTTCTTCCACTCTCATTTCTCTCTGCTGACAAGACCACTTGCTAATGGCTGTTTCTCTGCATCCTTTGCCTCAGACTGGCATTGCTACTGACCTCTGACTTCATGTAATAGATCAATGCTCTCAAGCATCAGCTATTAACCTCATATTTGTCTAAGAAAAACATTCATATTTTATCCCTCAATCCTGTATCAAAGTCTTCCCAAGACAACTATAATAAAAGTTATTTTCACCCTTAGAAGTCTCTTGACCCCTTCCATAAATGTATGGTCTACGTTGATCTTTACAGTAGAGTTCACTGTCAGTACATTTCTACAAAAATCTGTGGTATCCAGCAGTACTCATGGTATATTTATTAAATACTTATTATTTTCTAACCTAGGGAATACTGAACAGAGAATAAAGGTGAGGTTCTAAGCTGAATTTATGCCTGACATATAGAGAATTTCAAAGTGAAGAGGGCTGCATCTACGCCAACCTCAGCACTTATTCTTCTTTTACTGATTTCACCTCTAATCAAGCTTGATGATAGAAGAAAAACAGTGGAGTTTCAGACATAAGGAAACACTTATAAAAACCCACCCTGCCAGAGAGAAGTGCATCCAGGTGATGACAGGGAGTGCATCTTCCCCTAATTATGTTTCATTTTGTTTTAATCTCTTACTTGAATTTATTTTATCCTTTCATCAATATGCTATTTAAGTCTCTTCCTTCCTTAATGGACATATCCAACTAAGTATTCTCCAGCAATGATTTCTAATACTTCAATCAAAAGCCATGTTCTTTTCTTCCTAGGTGCATGGTTAAACTACATTTTCCAGGTTCCATTATGGGTGTTGCCCTGTGATTGAATCTAGGCCAATGCATTTGAGAAGAAGTAACGAGTGGTACTTCCATGGTAGAACATAAAAATCTCCATGCACTCTCATCCTATCTGTTTCCTCTTCTTCCAGCTAGAAACTGATGGTGGTAACTTAGACTTGACAATGCAGGTAAGAACAGGCTGATGTTGGAAACCAATGCCAAAGATGGCAAAATGTCTTGCAAATCAAATGCCAGAAAGATTTTAGAAATAGAACGGGGCCCTGTGGTGTGTACACCTGCACAGATATTTTATTATTTAAAAAAAATTAAAGATTTTATTTATTTTGAGAGAGAAAGAATGGGTGAGCTTGAGGAGGGGGAGGGGCACAGGGTAAGGGAGACAATCTCAAGCAGATACCCTGCTGAGTGTGCAGCCTGATGAGGGCTCCATCTCACTACCCCAAGATCATGACCTGAGCCAAAATCAGGAGTCAGTGCTCAACTGACTGAGCTACCCAGATGCCCCAACACAGATAGTCTATTACAATCCACTAAGATTATGGTGTCTATTGGTTACCTCAGCCTAGACTATACAAACTAATGCAGTATCTGTCAGATTTTTGAAAAATTGATCATTTATAAATCTTGACTATTTAAATAATTTATTTCCTTTACGCGTTCAGTCTTCAAGGTTTTGTGATTCTGTGAAGGACAGTGATTAGTTGATTTCTTTCTTCTGTCTGAATGATGGTTTTACCACAGAATTAACACAGCTAATTTGCGGGAAGTTAGCTGAAACCACGAGAACAACAAATGGCCAACAGCTATTGAATATCTGGAAATTAAGCTTTTTCCTTTGGGGCCAAAGAGCCTAATTTGTATTCAATTACCTAATTAATGGTCACAAATCACCTCTTCCTGAAGTGGTTACACTAAGGAGAAACCACTGTATATTCAGATATAAAATATGGTTAATTTCCATTTCATTGGAGTTCTCAATGATCCCCTGAGATAGGATTAAGCAATCATATAGACCTGAGCACAGCCTGTAAGTATTCAGCAGCAGTTGAGATACTAGAAGTTAATAATTTATTATTAGTATTCAATCTTCATTTATCAAATAGTCAGTGTAGAGGGAATAACATATTGTAAAAGACTCTTTTTCATGAACCATTGATAGAAAGTAAGTAAATTGGAGTTAAGTATCTGTTGAGTGATGATGGATATAGACCTGCTTCTAAAAGGCCAGTACCTTCTTTTGGTGGTCTAAGACAGATTAGAAGTGATAGGCATGCACTTCTGGAAGTTTTGTTTTGATCCAATCATATATATCTATATCTATATCTATCTATCTAGTGTAAGATATACAAGTTTTAGACTAAGTGCCTTCATATTATAGTGTTAAATGCTGTCTTTAGGTTTTCCAGTGGCTTTAAAGACTTCGTTTATCACTTCTGTAGAACATGTCTCCTCCACGAATTGTTTATATTGCAGTCAAGGATAAAATATCAATTGTTCATTGGATGAGCTGAGTGCATTTCTATTTTAGATTCTCCAGATCATGTCTTGCTCTCTGTGACATATATAATTATAATTAATGCTCACCTGAAGGCTTACTATATGCCGCACACTGTTCTGTGTGTGATACATGTGTTAACTCATATAATGGTCTCAGTGACTCTATAGACGTCTACCAAATTTACAAATAAGAAACCGGGCTTTAGAAAGGTTAAATATCTTGCCTTAAGGTCTCACAACCAGAAGTGACAGAGATGTGGTTTGATCCCAGTTGATCTGGCTACAGAATTCAGTGTATATATTGTCGATATTTCTATTTATAAACATCTAAGCAAGCTTTCAGACATGCTTTAAGTGTTTTCCCAAATCCATTTAAAATTAGAAAAGGATCAAAGTAAAAATATTAAAGCAGTTTATTTACTTGCACAAATATTTTAACAGAAAATGTTTTGAGATTACAGATGATGGATTTTATCTAAAGCAGCTTAACATTGTTTTTTCATTTCAAATTTCTGCTCAAAATCAAATACAAGTAATGCGAGTCATGAGAATTTTAGAATATTTGTTTTTAAAATAGGGTATTTTTCACAAATCAGTGTAAAATTCTTATATTTTGCAAGATTCCATGATTCCCTCCTCCTCATTCTCCTAGCCCTCTACCCCACCTTTTTAAATGGGTAGGTTATTTTTGTTTTTATTTCAACATATCAGAATAGGTTCATTTTTTGCTCTACCATTTGACACTTTTGACACATAGCACATTATAAAAACTCTTCACACTTTTTTCTCTTGGAAATAAATAACAGCTGGTAATCCCAAATGGTAACAGTAATGTTTACCTCATAGAGCTACTGAAGGGATAAGATGAACTTTTTACGTAAGTCATAATGCATATGGTCAGGAACAAAAGGGAGGCACAATAAGTAATATTTAATAAAAATAATAGTGATAACAGAAAATTGTATAGAAGTGTTAAGATGCTTCTTCTCATGGTTTAACTTTGAAAATGAGTCACTAAAGCCACAGTAAGAAAACATTTAAGTTATTATTAGGGCCTTTATGAATTACAACTGAAAAACATAATACTTGTTCTAGAGCTCTTATTCCTTTAATTGATTCAATATAATTTAATCCAGCTAAAGTCATAGTAGTAGGAAATACAACTCCTACTGCCACTAAAGACTATGCAGTCCTTGAACTCCTACGAAACTTGCAATGACAAGAGAGAGCAAAAACATTACAAGTGCTCCAATATACTGGAGCGAAAAATAGCTACTAGACCCAAGTAAATATAGCAGAGACTGGATGCTGAGCTCACACATATCCCAGAGAAATATTCTCACTAATCAGAAGACAAAGGAGGTCTCACTAACTCACTTTTGTAGTACACTCTTTGAAATGTCTTACTTTGGAAGTAAAGAACCATCCAAGAACCCACTGCAATCTGCTAACTGTAGTGTGAAGTTTTCAACCGTATTAGAAATGGTTTTGATTGTTCTATAAGTAGTAGACCATTATGACATGGTTTTAAGATTTATTTTTCTTCAGTCAGATTTATGTCAAGCTATTGCTCTGGACAGATCAATTTGCCTCAACTTAATTCATATGTTGTTGATATTTATTCAGCCTTAGTATTATTTGATATGCTTACATTGCTTTTCATCAAATACATTCAAAAAGTCTCATTGCTATAACAATTTTCTTCAATCATTTTTGTCAGTTTTTCTAGTACATTATTAATGATTAGGTATGTTATGCAATGTTTTAATGATACAAAGATCGTATCACCTATACATTATCTCTTTTAGATTTTTAATTAAACTGACTTTGAACCATATTAAGATAGTGACTGTTAAATAGAGCACATTTTTGTCATTTGTGTTGGCAAATTATACTTTTTTTTTCCCACTGCAGGGCAGGAAGTGCTAACTTCATGCTCATTTGTTGTTTGTTTAAAGAACAGAATCCAGGGATCCCTGGGTGGTGCAGCGGTTTGGCGCCTGCCTTTGGCCCAGGGCGCGATCCTGGAGACCCGGGATCGAGTCCCACGTCAGGCTCCCGGTGCATGGAGCCTGCCTGTGTCTCTGCCTCTCTCTCTCTCTCTCTCTCTCTCTCTCTCTGTGTGTATTACTATCATAAATAAATAAAAAAAAATTAAAAAAAAAAAGAACAGAATCCATTGTGAACACGTCTGTTTTCCTTTTTTTTTTTTTTTTTCCCAATGCATCATACACTAGAAAGACAAGATTCTAGTACCTTCAGTAGGCCACGTGGGTTTTTGTTTTGTTTTGTTTTTTAATCTTTTTTTCTTTTGATCTCTATGTCCCTTCTGCATCGAATAAATCACTCTTTTCACACAGTTCTATTTCGGACAAACATAACTATTATGTGCTTATCTCCCTTGATTCAATATAATTCTCAGAAAAATCTGGTACGCCTGGGTGCCTCAGCGGTTGAGTGTCTGCCTTCAGTTTAGGGCCTGATCCCGGAGTGGTGGGATCGAGTCCCACTTCAGGCTCCCTGCATGGAACCTGCTTCTCCCTCTGCCTGTGCCTGCCTCTCTCTCTCTCTCTCTCTTTCTCTCTCTCTTTCTCTCTGTGTCTCACATAAATAAATAAATAGAATCTTAAAAAAAAAATCTTTGGGGAAGATATCTAAATAATGCCATCCCTTCTATCTTGTGTTTCCTCTCTTTGCTTAGATGCCAATCCCTATACCTCTTCACACACAACATAACATTGTTTGGGGACCTATTTGGGGCATATATCCTAATTTCTTTTGCTTTCTGAGCCTTAGTTTCTTATTTTTGATCATCCAAATAGAAATACTTATTTTTTGGCCCTCAGTTTTTGTGTATTTGACCCTCTGTTTTTTAAAAAAGAGTAATCTATAATATTTGTTGCTTATGTTTTTACTAAAAATGGTTACCTTCCTCGTTTTTTAAAAAATATTTTATCTATCTGACAGAGAGATAAAGAGAGCCAGAGAGCACAAGCAGGGGAAATGGCAGAAGGAGAGGGAGAAGCAGACTCCCCACTGAGAGACACTAGAAAGATTTATATGACTGTAGTACCTTCAGTAGCCCATGGTGTTTTATCTTTTTTTCTTTTGGTTTCTATGTCCCCTCTTCATTGAATAATCTATCTTCACACAGTCCTTCTTGAAGGTATGGACTAACGCCACTAATGCCATATCCATCTTTTATGCCTGATGCCTTATATGATATCTGGCACAAATCTGACATGAAAAAATATTTATTGAATAAGCTGGTGAATATATGTGTAGCGGCTAATGCATGCAATCTGCATACAGTGAGTGATCGCTCTCAGTTTTCTCTTTTCTTTCACGTGGGCTTTCTTTTGTACCATCAATCAGATTTTACCATAATTTCACATTATAAAAAAATCTCAAATTATTAAGGAATACAAAATTCCAGGGGTTAATAGGGCAACAAGCAACACCTACTTTCTTTTTCCAATTATAGCAACTGTAAACTTAGTTAAGTTTTTCATAAACTATTTCTAATTTGCAAACATTAAAAATGGATTATGTTCTCTAAGTTTGATTCACCTGATAGATTTATGAGGATTCGATTTTCTTATTAATTAGTCTTTTTGAAGAATATAACAAATTTGCCATTACACCTTTGTATTGGTTATGAATGTATTTGGCTGCAAAGAATTATGTCATATCCAACATCTGATTCTTTGGCCCTTCCTGTATGGTCATAATACGGCTGCTTCCTATCCTGTCATTTTCTGTCTTCAAGGCAGGAAGGAAAGTAGGATTCACTGGCATCTATCTATCTATCTATCTATCTATCTATCTATCTATCATCTATCTATCTATCTATACCTATCTATATTTTTTGAGAAAGTAAATGTTTTCTCAGAGCCACATGTTTCCCCAGTTCCTTAATATTCCCCAGAGTGGGTTTCTGTTTAGTCATATTAGCCTGACCTGCATTGTATGTCCAACCTTAGCTGCAGTTGAAGCCAGGAAGTGTTGGGTGAAATTTTCCTATTTGACTTCCATTAAGATTTAACTCTTAGGACCAAGCATCTTGCAAGAGCAGCGTTCTGCTAAAAAGGTAGAAGAGGATGTTGCTTACTTGCTTGCCTTTGAAACTTTCATTATTTTTTTTCAGTATCACTTAATATGAAAGCAGAACCTTATAAATATTTTTGCAACAGAAACAATTATTTCATTAAATAAGAATCCAGTTATCTTCATGGATTAAATATATATGTGTGGGGATCCCTGGGTGGCACAGCGGTTTGGCGCTTGCCTTTGGCCCAGGGCGCGATCCTGGAAACCCGGGATCGAATCCCACGTCAGGCTCCCGGTGCATGGAGCCTGCTTCTCCCTCTGCCTGTGTCTCTGCCTCTCTCTCTCTCTGTTACTATCATACATAAATAAATAAAAATTAAAAGAAAAAAAAAAAGAATTAGCCAACACTGTTTAAAAAAAAAAATATATATATATATGTGTGTGTGTGTGTGTGTGTATGTGTTTGTGAGGTGACTTGACAATCTTTGTAATATAAACCCTAAGAGGAGGGAGGACTGTCCTACATTTTCACTATTAAAAATATATTCCTTTATGGTATTATAAGAGTGTACAAAATTAACATTTTCAGTCTTTGAAATTTGGTAATATATTTTCCAACAGTTTCTCAACATTTTTGACGAAGAATTAATATTTTATCATTTGAATCCCTGAAAAAGAACAACTTTCTAAGGAAAAGGAGAAAAGCAGTCTTAATGGGCAGGGAGGAAATAAAGAAGTCTACATTAACACTCTGACTAGATGGGTTGTCACAGTGAACGTATTTCCTTTCTGGGGCTGCAATGAGTACTGAAATGAGAAGAGACACCAACTAAGAGGTGGGAGGAAAGGGAACGCTTCACAAATTTAACTATTTTACATGTTGCAAGGAACCAACTTTTTCTCAAGGTACTTAAATGGGCTATGGTTTTTAAAAGATGCTATTGTTTCATTTGGAAAATTCTATTGTTTGATAGAATATAGCCATTCAGGCCTATTTGATCCTTAGAAATCTTTTGGTGAATTTTCAAATAAGTGATCCTCTTAATTCCATTTATCTAACCATATTCATAATCAAATATCCCTGAATTTACATGTGTAATGTTTTCTTCTCAAATTAATTAAAAAGATGCTCTGGTTATGCCCAACATTAGTCCTAAATATGTTCTCTCAAATACATACATCTGAATTATTTGTATACTATTAATATATCAAAGAGATGCAGATGAATTAATATGACAGAGCTGTGAATCATTTCTTTGTTACGCTATCAGAAGAAGAGATATAAGGTGCAATATAATTATCAGTTCCACCATTTTCTAGCTATAGAACAATGGAATAATGATTATTAGCATTAGCCTTGAAATTACAGTATTAGCATCCTATGGCTGTAACAAATTATCAAAAATTTAGCAGCTTAAACAACACAGGTCTGTTATCCTAAAGTTCTGTAAAGCTGTAAAACAAGTGATCTTAAAAGCTTCCTTATCTTTATAATCCAGCATTACGAAACTATTTGATCATCTAAACTTGCTGTGATTTTTTTCTTATACTTGAATCTTTGCCTATCTAATATTTCAACTTAATATAATGTCTCCTTCTCCATCTCCTATTTCTTATCTATAAGATAAGAATATATCTTATTCTTATAAATATAAGATATTTATATTTATATTTTATATTTATATTTAAATATAAATATCTGGCTTATCTGAATCATATGTCTATATGTGAATAGGCACTAACTCTTAAGATCATGGAGGTTTTTCTCATTGTTTCATAGAACCCATAACTTACCCCTCATATCACTGATCACCTCTGATTTCTTGTCTGTATTTCCTCTTACACTAGAAGCTAAGTGAAGATAGGGATATTGTTTTTTCAACTTCTATTGAATTTCTTCTACTTAGTACTGCATCCAAATAAATATTTATTGAGTAAACACTTTAATGAGATATTTCAATTAATGTATTAATGACAATTAATCATTGTCTCATAAAATCTAGGATAATCTTAGATAAAATATATATTCTTTCATTAAGGAAACATTTGGGATTATCATATTTTTATTTAAGATCCCAGATATTGAAATTTAAATTCATCTAGAAAATTTTAAGAATTTATCTGATTTAAATGAATAGATCTGGAATATGTCAGTATTCTAAAGAATTTCATAATTGGTATTTCTGGAAATGTTGCTTGTTAGGCTGAAGGAATTTCAATTTTAGCTAAATTTGAGTGCTTTTTTGTTTTTGAAAAAAAGAATGGTATATCTTTATTATACTTCTTTAATTAGTAAATCTTACATGTGTATATCTAGAAAGCAAATAGGAAAAAGCTTTAAAATAAGAGAGAAATTATGTCTAAAAGATAGCATTCAGAGATGCTGAAAAAATAACATATCTTCTATTCACTCTTTCTGTAAATAATGTTCTGTGTTTATAGGAAAATTATGGAATATTTATCCTATTTTTCTTAATCTAAGAATATATGCATATAATCACCCTTAAAGTGATTATGATAATGATAAATTGTTCGAGAGGAAGCCTCAGTGTATTAGTCAGAATTCTGCAGAAAAATAGAACCACCAGAGTGTGTGTATACATAGAGATTTATTTTAACTTGGCTCACACAATTGTGGCAAGTCCAAATTCTGCAAGGTAACCTGGCAACCCCAAGGAAGAGTTGTAGTTTAAGTCTGAAGTCAGTCTCCCGGGACAATTCCCTGTTCTTACAGGGAAGTACGTCTTTTTTTTATTAAGCCTTCAACTTATTAGATGAGTTCCAACCACATTATGAAGGGTAACTGGCTTTATTCAGATCTATTGATTTAAATATTAATCTCATTTGAAAAATTCCTTCACAGAAATATCTAGAATAATGTTTGAACAAAAGATACTGTAGTATAACCCAATTGACACATAAAATTAATCCTTTTTTCTTATGTCCTCATTTGTTTTTTTGCTTTCTTAGAAACTGTAGCATGATCTTCCTTCATACTGCAAGTCTGTTCATGTCCTCAGAATCTCTCTCAACATTGGTAATTTATAAAATAAAACTGAAAACCACATGTAGCATATATTCATTTTATGTTCACTTAATCCACTATAGTACTCTATATAGAACTGAGTTTCTGAACTATATCATTTTCTCTAAGGAATATTTTTTTCACATTATAAAGAATATTTTTCACATTTCACATTGAAATGCAGATCTGTTAGAAACAAATTCTCCAATTTTTATTCCCCTGAGAAAGCATTTCTCCTTCACTTCTAAGGCAAATTTACGGGGGACACCTGGGTGGCTCAACGGTTTAGTGCCTGCCTTCAGCCCAGGGTGTGATCCTGAAGTCCCAGGATCGAGTCCTGGGATCGAGTCCCAAATTGGGCTCCCTGCGTGGAGCCTGCTTCTCCCTCTGCCTGTGTCTCTGCCTCTCCTTCTGTGTCTCTCATGAATAAATAAAAAAAAATCTTTAGAAAGAGGCAAATTTACAGGATACAAAATTCTAGGTGGGTGATTTTTTTCTCTCAACACTTTAAATAGTTCCTTCTGCACTCTTCTTGCTTGCATGGTTTCTGGTAAGTATGCTGCATTCTTATGCTTGCTTCTATATAGCCAAGGGATATTTTCCTCTGGCTTTGTTCAAGACTTTATGCTTATCTTTCATATTTTGTAGTTTGAATTTTATATGCTTAGATATAGATACTTTGACATTTATCTTGCTTTGTATTTTATGAGTTTCCTGGATCTGTGGTTTGGTGTCTGACATTAATTTGCAGAAATTCTCAGTCATTAATATTTCAAATATTTTGTTTCTTTCTCTTTTTTTCTTCTTCTTCTTCTGGTATTCCCATTATACCTATGTTATGCCCTTTGTAGTTGTCCCACAGTTGTGCAGGTTTTGTTCTATTTTTTCTTCTTTCTTTATTTTTTTCTGTTTTTTAGTTTTGGAAGCTTCTATTGACATATCTTCAAGTTTAGTTACCCTTTTCTCAGCTGTGGCCAGTCTACTAGTGAACCCATCAAGTACTCTTCACTTCTGTTACAGTGATTTTGATTTCTGGGATATCTTTTTGATTCTTAAAATGTCCACTTCTCTCCTTGTATTACCCATTTATTCTTAGATAATTTCTATTTTTTTATTAGAGCTCATTGTATATAACTCATTATTATTTTAAATTCTTGGTCTGGTAATTCTACCATAGCTAAACCTGGTTTTGGTACTTGTTCTGTCTCTACAAACTATATGTCATCTATATGTCATGTTCTTTGACATAGAACATGACATTTGTCATGTTCTTTAATTTATTGGTCAAAGCTGACTATGATACACAGGGTAAAGCAAAGTAGGGTAAATATGACTTTAGTGATACTGTGGTAATGTGTAAGAGACAGGAAATGTTTTATAATCCTATGACTAGGTCATAGTCTTTTACATAAAGCCTATAACCCTAGGATGTGACCTTTATCCATGGTTCCAGTTTTTCCCTCCCCTTTCATGGCACAGAAAGACTAGGAAAAACTGAAGTTGAGTATTTACATTCTCATGGGTTATACTCTGGGAAAATAGTTTCTTCTGAGGGCAGGCCTTATTAATAAGAATGGAATGTTACGGACATATTTCAAAAAACTATTTTTCCCTTCTCCTTGCAAAAAGCCTAAGGAGCTTTCTCTCTGATCTTTACTAGGAGAACATGCCAGGGCTCCTGAAAGTAATCCATAAAAGGGGAGTAAACTTCCCTATCACTGAGCCCTCCTAGAGTTTTAACTCTCAAACCTGTCCAACTAAGCCTCCAGCAGTTATCAATTGCAGTTCGGATTCTCCTATCCTGGGCCTGGTTCTTGTGAAGATTTCTGCTCCTAGATTTCTACTCCTGTTAGTTGTGATTCTCTGTATCTGTCTGTATGTCTCTCCAACATTGGGACAGCAGTTTCCCCTGTGACCTCACTTCCTTGATAGATCATTAAAACACTACTGATTTTTGATATGTTCAGGTTTTTCTTTCTTTCTTTCTTTCTTTCTTTCTTTCTTTCTTTCTTTCTTTTTTTTTTTTTTCTTTTAGGATGGAGTGACACCTTCTAAGCTCCTAGTATGCTAGACTGGAAACCAGTCTAACTTACACTTCTAAGCAGTCAGTGGTCAGTTAGAATAATATTTTTGTCATTTCCTTGAGATAGTGCTTGGAATTTGACCATGTAAAATAGTAACTGCACAAATATAGAATACTGATTATGACACTAGCAATGAACATGTAGAAGCTAAAATTAAAATGCTGAATACTTACCATATGACTTTAACTGTCCTTTCATAATCAACGATTCTTGTCTAATATGCTACCTATCATTATTGGTTCCTTTAGGCTGCCAAGTAAAGCAATGATTGCCCATTTGCTTTGAAATTATCTATATGAGGGAAAGAGAGGAGATTAGAAACAAGGGCACAGAGCCTAGTTTCCTTAAAACTAAACAAAAAAAAAAAAAGAAGAAAAAGAAATTATGAAAGGTAAACATACACTAGCAGTACTTAAAGTAAATGAATGGCCCATATTATAAATTATCTCTGGCTGAAAGGAAGGTAAGAGAGGACACATATGTTGAATGATCCAATAATATTTACAGATATCCCAGAAGATGAAGGAAAAAGAAATAAGATATATATCTCCAAGATAATGATCATGGAGGGAAGAAATGAACAAAAGGCCTGTATTAAGTTCTCATTTCCTATAGAAACTAGAAATAGATATTGTTGTAAGTGATTATATCCCATTAGTGTCATTATTGTCATCATCTTTTACCCTCTGTCAGAAAGTAGGGTTTAATGACTCAGCATGGGTACAGAAAAAATCTCACAAAGTTGAGACACAATTTCTATAGGAGTATCATATATACCTGACTACTTTGTCATGAAGTCAAAATTATGTTTTGTCATTTGTGTAGTAATCTGTATCTCTTTCAGGACCTGCTCATATGACTTGGCAACATGAAAATACACTCACGTGTCTTATAAAGATAGTGTGCATTTCTGCTTAAGCCTAACTTTTATGTTATTAATAGATAGCATACTATAAATTAACTTTAAAACTTAGCCTTCTGAGTAACAAGGAATAAATTTTAACATAGATTAATTCATAGGTTGTGGGAGGGTTCTGAATTAAATGGTATCCATGGAAATTAGGGAAGTATACTTTCCTATAAATCCAGAAGAGTAAGTTACATACATTTGGGGACAGAATTATAACTGAAAAGTTACTCTGATTTAAAAAATGCTGCATGAATTTCATGACCTGTGTTTTCAGATTCCACTATTTATATAACACTGCTGCTCTCACTATAAAAGCCAGAGATGGCAGGAAATGTACAAATGTTGCGATGATAGAAATGCAAAGGAGATATGTATAATAACTAAATCCACACAAATTTGCAATGATTGAAAAGAGAAGGAGAAAGAGAAATGGAGCAAGAAAGAAATGTTTTCGGTATGAAAATGACTAAGTACATACTGTGCTTTTGCCTTCATTGTCCAACCATAAAAACTATTCCATTTAAATACATTTTATTATAACTATATTTTAAATATATAAGCAACTTATATTTTATATATAAGTTTGCTTATATCTTCTTCACTTAAATAAGCTATGTTGCCAAAATCTTAATGTCAGGGTATTATAGCATTTTTCCTAGCCTAACACTCAAATTCCCAGTAAATTTTTAAAATAAAGAAATGATAAAATTTCCATTCAAGGAGAAAGCCTTCCATCTTTTTAGTCAATAAATTTTTAGTGAATAATCTCTAATAAGTAGTATTGAAGAACATTATTATTATTTAATTTTTTAGTCACTAATGGTGGCCACTGCTGATGAAAGAGGCTGTAAATATGCACATTTGTGAAAAGGAAGGATGATAAAGGATGAATTTATGGTTATTAAGTTAGTTTTCATTTCACCTGTCATAAGTACTATGGAAAGTAATAGATAGCAAGATGAGTTTTTATAATTAATATTTCAATCCTATCCATCCTATACCTATACCATGTTGCTTACTATTTGTAGTACCAACAAGACTGTAGGGGAAAGGTAGATAGTGGTTTATTGCATATTACATGTGTTGCAAAAACAAGTAGCAACCAAAATATTTCAATATGTTAGTCGATCTCAAAATATGAGTATATCTATACTAAGACTTTCTTCAAGTAACATAAAATCAAGCATGTCTCTGGTAAAATAAAAATATGGTTTACTTTCTCATTTTCTATGGTTTATTATGTTACAATTGGTTGATTATGACTTGGTTATATTCTATAAAAGAAAAGTCAAAATGCCTTATCTGAAACCATCTTGAATATAATAGAGCATATTCTGGTAAAAGAAAGAAAACGGGTGGAACTTGAGTTTATTTTTAATGACATAATTTTCCGTTTTCATTATCCTCATTAATTAAAGAATACTTCTGTCTCCTTTCACTTTTCTAAGTAAATTTTCCATGCAACACATCATTATGATTCACATATTCAGAGCCCATCTAAATATCACTTTTTCATAACTTTTTTTGAGAAACTACAACACTTCATTTTATCCTGCAGGTGAACTCACAGTTAAAATATGTATAGTACAGGATAAAAACAAATCACACTAAGCCTACTCCATATTTTAATTAAAAAATGATTACTTAAAGCTTTCTTTACATAAAATCACAGCTTTCAGAGTTGAAAGCTTTCTTTCTAATCTTCCACCACCTGTTCGAATCTATTCTAAACAATCTCAGTTATACACTCTCACAAATTCATAAATTTATTTCCTAGACAGAGCTCTAACCATGGTGGAACAGATAATACAAGAATGAGTTGGTTCAGAATATAGGTCAAATGAAAGAACAAATGTCCAGAAACTTTCAGCAGCAGTCAATGCAAGACACCCTTCAGGTACTGAGCATAGAGTCTGATACTTAACTTATCAATGAATATAGATTAGCTGAATGAAGTAAATAAATAACTAAATCAGTCCCTGAAGAAATACTTTGATAGAAAAATAATCACAGACACGGTGGTGAGTTAGTATGTGTACCAACTTAAGGGAAACTCTCAGCAGTTAAGAGTATCTCTCATGACTATGCAAATACCCTGTGCTAATAGTAATTATAAGATTATAGTGATATTTAAAAATATGTAAAACCAAATAAATTATAGTATTTTGTGAAAAAAAATATTTTGTAGAACCCACCAAGTTTTTCAGTCTTTCTTAAGCTATTTATTCAATAACAAAGAAGAGAGTATAAATCATTTCTGGCCACTCAAATGTGGTATCTCCTAGATCATCATGCTTTTCTCAGGCCTAACTTGACCTTATGAATCATCGTGCAAATGAATGGAAATTTCCTTTAAGCCAAAACTGATGGTTTTTCTAAATATTTACTTTTAACTGACTAATTCCATGAAGAATATTTTAAGTAAATGCAATTGCCTTTTTCAGTGAGTATGGAAGGCAACATTTTCCGTGTCCTTAAAAATAATAGGTAAGACTCCAAAGATGAGAAAACCACATTGAGATGAGTGGTGTATGAATACATATGCAGAGACCTTAGGACTAAAACCTGCTTAACGGAGAGAACTAATCATCAAGTCTAGGCGTTATCTACATATAGAATCAAAGTTTGTAAATAATATTGGATTTCCTCCCCACAGGGTGGGGAGAGGGCAAGGAGGGAGGGTCTTTGTTTGATTTGTTGACTCAGTGTTGAAAACAGTAGAATTATATTAGAATATGAATTGACTGCTGTATTTTGTAGAGTAAACACAACCTGGAACAAAAGGTACTATTCTGAGTTTATTATTACCTGACAAATGGAGATTCATTTGACAGATTCTAATCAGGACAGCCATCTCCTCCTGGCACTACTGCTGAGGCTGGAAAATGACATTTTATTAAATTCAGATGCTGGTGAATTGTCAGCACTTATTTTGCTTGTATGTTCTGCAGCTTTCAGCGTTATTGATCATGAAATTTTAATATAATGCTTGGAAACGTATGCCTGCATTTCAAGAGCAGCCTCAGATTGATTTAGGCCTTAGCTGTCCCCAAGAGAATAGTCAGCACCAGTTCGTGTATGATTCTTCATTCCTTTTCTCCCTTCTCTCTTCTCTGTCTTCTGACCGTCCCTTGCCTAATTTCTCCTCTCTTTTTCCTCTCAGACACAAAGTATGCCACTGAGAGAAAGAAAGATACCAAATCTGATTTGGTTTAATTTGCAATTTCCAAGCTATTCTGGATACTCATATTTGCAAAGGTTTATGTAACTGAGCCATGTACTGTAACTCATTAACATTTACCTATATTTAAACATTAGTACACCAGGCTACCTTTCCTGAGTTTTATGTAACTTTGTAACAACAGTTATAATCATATTTCTTATAATCTAAATCACACAAATAATTTTAAAAATTGTTAACTCATTTAAATTACTTTACAGTTAACTATCATTTCATTTTGCATTTGGCAGAATGGCAAATTTCATGATTTTAGGATTTATTTAGACACTTTGTGGCCTTTTGTTTTTTTTTTTATTTTTTTTTTTAACTTTTATTTATGATAGTCACAGAGAGAGAGAGAGAGAGAGAGGCAGAGAGGCAGAGACACAGGCAGAGGGAGCAGGCTCCATGCACTGGGAGCCCGACGTGGGACTCGATCCCGAGTCTCCAGGATCGCACCCCGGGCCAAAGGCAGGCGCCAAACCGCTGCGCCACCCAGGGATCCCCTTTGTGGCCTTTTGAATGATATCTTTTCCTTTAGAGCTATAAAGTCATTTTTCTTTTTTTCCTCTCATCCTATCCACATTGCTGCTGGCAGAGGAGGACCATCGCCTGTCTTTACTTGTGTTGGTCTTATAATAAGATTGAAAGTCTGTTCAGTACATTGATTTTTTTTCCCCAACAACTTGATTACTGCAATTCCCTGTTAGTTGGCTGCTTTTCAACTACAATATCAAATTGCAACATGTACACAGCAGAGCAACTAGACTGGTGGTCTGCAACCACATATTGTGGGAGAGCAGAATCGGCTTATTTCCTTTTCTTCAGTCTCTCTTCAAAAAGGCTTAGTGTGGACTCTAATCTCTTATTTAATAAAATTTTCATATCTTTACCTATAATGAAAAATTTTCAAGACCATGTCACCATAGCAGTGAAGTAACCTGCAAAAATCACAGACCCACAAAATCTGTCATTTCTATAAGTTAACTACCAGGGTTCCAGTGACTAAATTCAACTTTAATAAGTATGGGAAAAAAATGGTTAAGAGTTACACTGTGAATATACCACAAGAGGAACTTCTCTAAGTGAATGGTCTGTCCGGAGCATTCGTGTGTTTAACGAATTACCTTTTAATTTCATACAATGAGTAAATAAATGAGTGAAAGGAAATTATAAAAGTAACATGTCTTAGAGAAAACTGGAATCTCTTCCAAGAGAAATTTCAGAGTTTGGTTTTGAAATATTGGCATCAGAATAAAAGAAAAGAACACACACACACATTACACAGACCTATGACCTTAACTGAATGATATTGAAATGAAATAAGTATATAATAAGATAATAAATGAAAAATATATTTTAGAGTATTTTTGTCTAATATGCAAAGAGCTTAATACTTCTCCTGCATATAGAAATCTCATTTTTAATTTTGAAGGAAAATACAAATTCACTATTGGGTACTTAGGAAAAGAATAAAATCTTGTAATTCATGGGGAAAATGTACTTGTTAGTGATCAAAACATACAAAATCTGAAGCTTTGCGACACATTTTTAAACCTAGAAAATAAACATATTTAAAACACATAAAACCTATTAATCACTAGGTTTTGGCCAAATTCATGTACTCACAAAGACCTGTAATGCCTTGTCTGCAATTTGGAAACCCAGAAAGGCCTAGAAACCAAATATTAATTAATTAACTTTTTTTTTAAATTTGGAAGCTCGTTTGACAGTCAAATTGAACTAAACTCTTTTGATAGTAAAGTCTGACTTTGACTGAATGTGTCTATTTACAAATATTCATTTATCACAATGCTATGAGGTATATAGCATTGGTATGAGGCTACTTATTAGTATTTACTTACTCCACTTAGTAGGAATATTCATATGTATTGCTACAAAAAGTTAACTGCATTACTTAATATTGTTCCCAAATCTATTGAGTTGTTATATAATCTGTGGTACTTGCACCATATTAACTTTCTGAATGGATGGTCTATCTAAAGAATCTGAATTCTGAAACATTCTGGTTCTATGGGTTTAAAGTAAAGGACCATGTAACTGTAGAGCATTAATGGTGTATAAAGGGTATTTTTCATTCATTCATGTATTCAACAAATGCATGTTTTGCATCAACTACATTCCAAGGAACCTTCTAGGCAATGGAAAAATGAATAGATCTCAAATAGCTTACAGGCTAAAGGGAAAAAGATACATAAGCAGAAATGCATTTAACTTTGGCAAGTATTAGAGAGAGAGAAAGAATGGGAGGGTTATGAAGCAGTTAACCTAGCTTGTGGGAGAGGGGTTGATGAAGGGCCCCCTTGCAAGTAAGGAAAACATCTTGGGCCAGCTGAAATCTCGACTGGGTCAGATGCACTAATTGGATTTAGTGAGACCAAATATTGGGTGAAGGGTCAGAGAAAGATGACCCAGCAAAACTTGATCTGAGACCTCCCATGTAGATGAGTCTGGTTGGAAATATGATGTGAGAGAGCAAAATTACTAGGCAAGGGGTGAGAATGCTAGATTTATTCAGAAGATTCAAGGGAGCTTATGCAAAAGCTGCCATGATCATGATATTGGATTTATTTTCACTAAATAATTGACTGGAAATATCAGGGATACCAGTTAGTAGATTGTTATAGTAGATTGTTATAGTAATAAAATAATAATAAATGGAGAACTTATCTAAGACAGTGCTTTATGGCATTGCACTCCCTTATGGAATTTTCAAATTCATGTGCTCCTTATGTGTATTTAAAATGATGTTAACTTTTGATAATCAGAATAAATAGATGAAACTGATTTGTTAGCCTATATCCCCTATTCTGTACAAAATCTATCCATGACAACAAAGAGAAAGCCCAAAGACATTAGGCTAGTCAATTTGAAAAGATGCCTTGCTTTTAGAATACTGTTAGTTAAAAAAAATAATGATAAAATGAAAACTAAATCTTTACAATATTTTTCTCTCGATTTTATTCATTTTTTTTCCTTTGAGATGAGGTCAGTTACCATGGCATAAAACTGTTTATTTCAATATTGCCAAATAAGGTTTGAGGTTACTAAGTGTGAGCTCCATGAAAGTTCCATCTATTTTGTTTCAATAAAACTCTTAGATCAGGTTCTTTTACATTATATGTATTCAAATATGTTTGTAGAATACATACATGAATAAATGGATGAATACTAAAAGTAAAGAATAGAGGAAAGAAGGATTGCTTTGAGTTCATTTCCTTTTGTTCATTCTGGACTTTAATCTAAAGCCAAAAAACAAATAAATTAACTAATTTATCAGTTATTTGTTCTTTCCCCACTCAACTATCAGAAAGGAAAATTTGTTATTAATATTACACTTAAAGCTATATACTGAATTATTATCTCAGGCTGTTGTATGCATAAGATTTGCTTAGCTTAAAAGTCACCATGAGATCTATCAAATTACTCTCTGTAACTCTTTTTTTTTTTTTTTAAGATTTATTTATGATAGACATAGAGAGAGAGGCAGAGACACAGGAGGAGGAAGAAGCAGGCTCCATGCCAGGAGCCTGACACGGGACTCGATCCCAGGACTCCAGGATCCTGCCCTGGGCCAAAGGCAGGCGCTAAACCACTGAGCCACCCAAGGATCCCCACTGTCTGTAACTCTGTTTCTAGTCTCTGCTCTGGTGAAACATGAAACAACTTAAATCTAAAATGCTGCACTGCCATTTATTTACTGTGGCTTTGAATGAAACTTGGAACATATTCCTCTTTTAATTCAAGATAGTCACTGTGCATGCCAAGTAGTAATCTTTGCACACCAAGAAACAGAAAATCACAACCAGTCCCCCATCATTTTTCCTATATCACTCCACCTTTGTGAAATAGTTGATTTTAAAGTGCTTTTTTATAAAATACAAACTATCATGAAGAGAGTCCATATATCATGTACCGTATATGCTACATAAAGTATTCCACATATTCCTTTAAAAATATAAATAAAATTAATGTTAGAGGTCAGAAAATGAATGAAATAATTGCTTTTAGATTTCAGGCTTAGTAAATGGCAAAGCTAAAATTTCAAGACTAGCTAACTTGAAAGTCATCCTTTCACCATTGAAGAACAATATATACAGTTTACAGAAACTTTCCCTGAGATATGCTTTAGGGTCTAAATTTATATTTCATATCTAAAATGACATATATGTTTTGGTATATTATTTGCCATATCTTATGGAAAGAATACAGTGACAATTTAAATCACTTTTATTGTTTCACATACTGCTGTTCCTGTAAAAACTAGAAACACTTATATGAGGAAAATGAAGTATGAGATATAAAATCTTTAAGAGGGGCACCTGGGTGCCTCAGCAGTTGAGCATCTGCCTTCAGCTCCGGGCATGATCCCGGAGTCCTGGGATCCAGCCCCACAGCGTGCTCCCCACAGGGAGCCTGCTTCTCCCTCTGCCTATGTCTCTGCCTCTCTTTCTGTATCTCTCATGAATAAATAAATAAAATCTTAAAAAAATTAAAATCATTAAGAATTAGTAAATGGCATGCATTTATTGACATGTAAGAACATAAAAAAAGTACAGGTTATAAAAACATGTAATGAATAAGTATTTTTCAACATTCTTAGAATAATAAGCAAATAATTGTAATTATAGTAAATTATATTGTACAAAAATTAATTATTTTGCAACCATTATCTCATTGAATACTTAAATATGTTTGGTTGGGTTTAGTTTTCCCTCCTTCTAGATGTAATTTATTAGGATAATCAGAATCACCCCTACTTCCTGGCAAAGTCCAATACAAAGCAAAGTCTTGCTCTTTAAAATCCTCCCCCAAATCTAACACAAGCCTAATGCTATAACAAGTTGTTTTGAGTCCCCTTTTACTGATGGATTACTCTTTCCCATGATGTGCCTTCTCTCTCACTGCAATAAGTAATAAACCCAACTTGTTCAACTACAGGTATGGCATGTTCTTGGTGATCTTTGACCACTGAAATATGTAAAAATTTAATTGAATATATTTTTTAAATAACCCAATGCTAAATAACTAGTTTGACAGCTCTAATTTCTTGGGTTTTGACTCACATTAACTTCTTTAGTCCTGTGAATATTCATTTTCATTGTTATAACAGTAAATCATAAATTTCTTCTTTTTTAACTGAGGTATAATTGACATACTGGTTTTAGGTGTACAGCATAATGATAAAATATTTGTATACATTGTGAAAGGATCACCATAAGTCTATTTAAATGTTACCATACTTAGAACATTTATTTCTTGTGATGAGAAGTAAATACCTCCTAAGTAAATATTTTCACCTCTATTTTGTTCTCCTTCACCTTCTTCCACTCCTTTATTTATTTTTATTTTTTTCTGAAATGGCAATTAAGGTTGCATGCCTGGGACACCTGGGTGGCTCAGCAGTTGAGCGTCTGCCTTTGGCTCAGGGTGTGATCTTGGAGTCCCGGGATCAAGTCCCATATCGGGCTTCCTGCATGGAGCCTGCTTCTCCCTCTACCTAGGTCTCTGCCTCTCTCTGTGTGTCTCTCATGAACAAATAAATGAAATCTAAAAAAAAAAAAAATTGCATGTCAGCCATAAGTATTGTTTCCTTTTTTCCCAGCTATATTGGGTATAATTGGTATACAAAAGATTGTACATAATTAACGTTTATAATTTGTGAGTTTGAACATATTCATACACTGATGATACCATTACCACAATCCAAATAATAAGCTTATCCATTGTTTCAAAATTTCTTTGTGTCCTTGGATTTTTGGGGGGTGCGGTGAAATGTGTATGTCTGTGTGTATGTGTTTGTGTGTACATGTCGTAAGAACACTTAACATAAGATCTGTCTTCTTAAATTTTTTAAGTACACAATAACTTAGAGTTAACTGTGGTACTATGTTGTACAGCAGATTTCTGGAATTTACTCATCTTATATAATTATAATATTACACCTATTGAACAACAACTAAAATCTAATACATTTGTTACAAAATATTTTATTCAGTTGAAACCTTGATAACCTATTTATTCATAAGCTATTTTCATTAGACATCATGATTTGTGTGAATATTTTGAAAAAAAAAAAAAAAGCAGCTGAAGATAAAAGCCAAAGGCAAGAAATATAATGCTGGTTGAGGTTAATGGTGTCTTCAAGAGTTCCACAAAATGATTTTAAATCTCCAAGGGTGAAAGGTCAGTGAGTCAAGCAGTAGCACATAAACCATTATGGTCATGCTCTCAGACCCTGCAAGATCAGGGGTCATCATAAGATTTGTAATAAATCACATAGATTAATCTGATATTACACCCACTATCTTTAGATTCTATAAATCTCATTGCAAGGTTCCATTAATTTGGAACAACACACTCAGGAGAAGTCTATAAAGCAAGATCAAATTACTTTCTTTTTTCCAAAAGCAACCTTTATTTTGTGATCTTCCAAATTCCAGAAGAACAATGGGAAACCCATTTATCTAAAATGCAGCTTCTAGTGAAATGCAGTGGTCAAAAAGCGGTAACTATGAAGAGGACTTTTTGTGACATTCTGGCCACATAAAAACAAGGAGAAAAGTTGTATTTCTTAGCTAGTAGCTACATTTGGAAGGTGGGATAATTTCCTTTGATTCTTCTTGTAACTCCTTTGCTACTATTTATTTATTTATTTATTTAATTTTATTTAATTATTCATGACAGACACAGAGAGAAAGAGGCAGAGACATAGGTAGAGGGAGAAGCAGGCTCCTTGCAGGGAGCCCAATATGGGACTTGATCCCAAACCCCGGGATCATGCCCTGAGCCAAAGACATGCTCAACCACTGAGCTACCCAGGCATCCCTCCTTTGCTCCTGTTTAAATCAAGTTTCTGTTATATTTTCACCAACAGTGAGGATAACACAAATCAAAATACCATATTCTTGTATGCCTGTTTTATTTTATATTATAAATATTTGTTCAGTTAAATGTTTCTGGATGTTAAAGAATTATGCCACTCTAAATAATCTAGTCTGATTATAAATTTTTTTTTATTATTATTTATTTATGATAGTTACAGAGAGAGAGAGAGAGAGAGGCAGAGACACAGGCAGAGGGAGAAGCAGGCTCCATGCACCTGGAGCCCGATGTGGGATTCGATCCCGGGTCTCCAGGATCGTGCCCTAGGCCAAAGGCAGGCGCTGAACCGCTGCACCACCCAGGGATCCCTCTAGTCTGATTATAAACTTTAAAAATGTATAACAAAATCAAGGCTTTATTTCTCTTTTATTATTACTCTAGAAAATTATTGTTGACAGCTAAACCAACTTTAATTATAAACTTTATCAACAACCAACTTCTTATTTTCCATCCTATGATCTTTTAAAAAATATTTTTAGTTTTTTCATAAAATAATCTTTAAGAAAAGCAAAAAAAAATAAAATATCAAATTGTTTTTCAGTATTAACATTAAAGTACTTTTAATAAAGAGAAGTAGTTTGATTAAAATTAATTTTGAAATAAATGGCAAAAAAATGAAATAACCTCTGCATTATCAACTATCATTACTATGAGTAAAACATAATAGTTTACCATAATATATATTAATTCCTTATGATAAAAGTTCAAAGTCATTCAGACCATAAAATAATTTTAAATCTTTAAATCTGGATTGCCACTGCTTGGAGAGAAATAGAGAGAAGAGGACCCTAAAATATGCCAAATGTGCCAACAGTTTTTATGAGAGGATACTTTGATAACCGGGGTTATTTTTGTAAATCTCCACCATTGATAGCATAAACGTTACACCTTAGTTGTCTTTTTACCCTCTATGATTAGTTAATATGCTATCAAGTCTGTGCTAATTACCAAAGATATTACCTATAATTGTAGAATTTATTTTTAATGGATTTCCAGACTACCGGTTGCTACTAATACACATTCGGCTATTTAGATTATTAATTTAAATGACCATACAGATTATTCATTTGTTCTGAGAAATTAAAAAAAAAATCCACAAGATGTGAATTCTCTATAATTAATAATAATCCTGATTAACTTAATTGCTAATAAAGAATACATGAGTTCTATAATTATATACGTTCTTATTTATCCACTACTTATGTTTCAGAATCAACCCCCCAGAGCCTAATGAAGGATGAAAATTTTGGAGACAAGTGGTTCAATTAGACAGGTTTTCCAGGGAAATAAAATCAATATAAAAATATAGGAACTGGCTATTCCCTACCATCCCCCATCCCAGCCAGCACCCAAAGGGCAACCCTAACAATGACTGGCCCAGGATCCCTCCAGGGGCAGAATAGAAGTGGTTAGTGCCCCCAGGCAGAGGCAGTTCATTTCAGGAGCCAAGAACTCCCTGGGCAGAACCTGATAGCAGCTCCCCTCTCCCGGGCCATCTACCCCTTCCCTCTCCCACTACTCAGAAGCCAAAGGTTTCCTGGGAGGTGCAGACCATGTAGAGGAAGCCATGGTCATTGTTCTCCTCCACACTGATATCGGCGATGGGTGTGGACATGCTCAGCACGCTGTGCTGGTTCACCCGCAGGAATGAGGCCTGCTTGGGGTTCAGCTATGGGTGGCACTGGATCATCTTGACCAACTCACTCAGGCTGACATGGTCTGGGACCAGGAATGTGGTCTTGTCCAGGACGGGAACGGGAAGCTCCTTCTTATCCTGGAGTGCTATATAATCACCTGGATCTTGGTGGGGTGCTGGTCACAGGTATGCTGTCCTTATAGTGGTCAGTTCTGAGGTCAAGCTGAACAAACAGAAAAGCCAGTGGTAGAATTCAGTCTAAAACCAAAGGCCTGAGAACCAAGAGCTCCAATGTCTAAAAACAACTTTCTTCCTTTCTTTTTTATTTTATATGAAATGCTAGTGTCATGTCTATAAATTTTAGATGTTTAGTTCAATTGAAAAAAATGATACTGTCAGTTCCAACAATTGGGATATTTCAAAATATTGGTATCATAATATTTCAGAAATATTATAGACTTTCCAAGGAAGTGGACACAAATGACAAATATTTTTCTCAATACCTTTTGATCTCTATCAAGATAACTTCTAAGAAGAGATGCATAGAATTCTGTCAAAATGTTGGCATGGGGCACACTTTCATGTTACTCTTGATGGAATTCTTAAAATGAGCATTTTCTTGTTGTGAGGACAAAAGGCCTCTCATTCACAGCTTGGTCACTCAAGAAAACAGTTCCTAAAAAATGTTTTTCAAGAAGAAAATTAACTGCTAATGGAATGAATTTAACTATAGATTTTTATCATTTTTCATCTCAAAGAAATTTGCATTCTTTCTTCCATTTTGTAATCTGGTTATAGAAGACATATTACTCTGCAAATAGCTTGCATCAGAAAACAATATTGCTTGAAAGTATTCTCATCAGTTTGTTTAATGTTAAATACTGTGATACTTACTTGTTTTCACATATATTCAAAGTAGAAGCAAGACCTGTAAAATGGCTATGTTACTTGGTCTTATCCAACTCTGCACCATCAACTGGTACAGAAACAGTTTGTTTGTTTGTTTGTTTGTTTGTTTTAAATTTTTTTAATTTTTTTTTCAGAAACAGTTTAGATATAAATTTACTCAATTGGTTGTTTAAACCTGATATTTGACATATTAAAGTGCACACTTTGGTGCAATGATTGTTTTGACAAAGGAACAGTTAAGGACACTGGTGACAATAGAATAACTTTTCCTTGGTGATTTGCCAATTACAAATTTCCTCACTTCAAATATATTTATTTTATAAGATTACCAGATTTTTGAATTTTTGTACAAACATTATCATATATGAATTTTTAATAATTTGAGTGATAATTTATTAAAAATATTTTATATCCACATGAAGCATAAGATTGCCTGATATATTATAAATATTTCACCTGCCCATTCTTGTGATGATTTTAAAGAAGGTAAAAGCTCAAATATTTTTAACTGAATCTCAGGATAAAATTAATGCTCCAGGAAGATGCATCAACTTTACCTTTTTGGCTTTGAATATGCTTGACGAACCATTACATTCCTCATTTTGAGAAACAAAATCTGAAGTTATATTGAACCTTCTCTTTTTTTGTGAAATGTAGAGATTTCCCATGGCAGAGTGGTCAAAGGCATTTTAAGCACCTTACCAATTACGAATGGCATTAATGCAACATTTGTAAGTGGAAAATATGCAGTTATGAAATAGAATGGCAAATTCAAAAAATAGGTTTGGGTCAATGACTGCACTGAAAACAGAAATTTGTTTTGGTATGTGTAGTTATTGAGTTATATTAGAAGGAATGCCAATGGCATCATAAATTTTTCTAAACATAAGTCCAGAATTGCTGGTAAGTCAATGAACACTCTTTACTGATTGACCTGCCTCTTAATCAGTGAATGAATTATGTTGTGAGTTAGAAAAATATTTGTCATTAGGAAGGATCCAATCACAGGAAGTTTGTCACATAATTCAGTGCAAAATTTCAGCCCAACTAAATGTTATAAAGCCACATTCCTCAAAATTAACTCATGTCTTTTTATAAGAAGAAAATCAGTCTTTAAATATCTTTTGAGTCTTGAAATTGTATTAAATATTGAGAACAAAATAAAATATATTTATTTAAATGTTTTGATTGATTATAAATTATAATTTATAATTAACTTAGTAACTTAGTTTCGATTCTATCCCTAGAAACTAATATTCCCAATGCCTCTTCATGCTTTGAACTCATTCTACTTTCCTTCTACAGCTCTTAGACTTACTATGGTTTGCAGATTTTCAGAAAGGGTTGCAGGATGGATATAGAGAAATAAAAAGTCAAAAAAGCAGTTCCTAAAGGAAAGTCAGGTTAAAATGTATTCTTTTTTCCTTTTATTATATATTTAGAAATCAATTTCTGTAATTTTGGTGTTACAAAGCAAAAAATGGGCATATTTCCTGAGAAAATTGAGAACTAATTGTACATATTTTACCTTTAAGGTAAAAAAAAAAAAAAAAGGCATTAGTTTGTTTATTTTAAAATTCATCTCAAAACCAAATAGATGAATACATACCCAAAATAAGGTAAAACTAGGGATCCCTGGGTGGCTCAGTGGTTTGGCATCTGCCTTTGGCCCAGGGTGTGATCCTAGAGTCCTGGGATCGAGTCCCACGTTGGGCTCCCAGCATGGAGCCTGCTTCTCCCTCCTGTGTCTCTGCCTCTCTCTCTCTCTCTGTCTCTGTCTCTCTCTCTCTCTCTCTCTGTGTCTATCATAAATAAATAAATAGATAAATAAATAAATAAATCTTTTTAAAAATAAATAAATAAAGTAAAACTAGTTCTAAGGCACATACTGATGGAGAAACACAATAACTCTTATAAAATAAGCTTCCCATAAAATTGAACCCATATCTGATTGAGTTTCTAAATTTAACTCCCGATTCATGGAGAATATAGAAAATCAAGGAAAATGAAATATAATGAAGCCAATGGGATGAAATCAGTAAATCTACGTTTGGCTAAATTCTACAGGACACACTAGTTAGAGAAAAATAATTTCCATTTTTGGTGAAAGAGATGATAAAAGAAACTACAGATTACAAAACAAATGATTAGAAAGAACTATGAATAAATCGTAATGCATGTACCTTATTTTGTCCTTTATATATACTAACAAATGATTAAAAAAAGGAAACAATTTTAGCAATATGAAAACTAACTGGGCATTTTACTAATTAGAAAATATTGTTCTTGATTTTGTAGCTATGTTTTTTAAAATAGTAATTTTTTAAGACATGTATACTTAAGTATTTACAGATGAGATAATGTGCTATCTGAAATTTACTTAGAAAAAAATCTGGGGATGTTGGAGATATAGGGGGCTTTGATGTTAGAATACACAAAATTACAATGGATCCATTGAGATTCACTACACTAGTATCTCTATTTTGTTATGTGAGTGAATTTTCCCATAATGAATGTTAGAAATAGAAAAGTAAGA
Organism: Vulpes vulpes; assembly: GCF_048418805.1. Classification (NCBI taxonomy): domain Eukaryota; kingdom Metazoa; phylum Chordata; class Mammalia; order Carnivora; family Canidae; genus Vulpes; species Vulpes vulpes. The sequence goes on from NC_132781.1 coordinate 67,640,186, forward strand.
TTTGGAGACAGAGACTGAACTCAGATAATTTGCAGGAAATGAAAATTTTGGGGGGTTCACAGATAAAAATATAGTGAGTCCAGGTATGATTAATGTTTTGAGGTTTACTATTAAGGAAAACAAATCGAGTAAGGCAATTCTTTTTAAGTATATATTTAAATGTAATCTTAAAATATATTTTTGTTTCCTCTGATAAAAACATATGAAAATCTTTCAGCAGAAGTAGTGGTTAAGGATTGTGGGAAGGTTCTGTGGATGACAGTCTTGCATTTCTGCTTGTTAAACACCCAATTGTCACCTTTTTGCCCAATGTCTGATTTCCCATACAGACTTTCTCAGTGAATAAACCTGCCTTGGTATAGCTTTTACTTTCTCAAAGAAGCAGATTATCTTGTCTCTGGTATGTGTCTTGTGGGCAATTTTTATTTGAATAAATCCCTTACTTTTAGTATTGACAACAGTATTTTCAGTCTATGATCAAAATTCCAGAATCTGGCTTATTTTATTACTGAATAAATCACTAAATATGAGGCTAATTACAAGAGAGATTGCTGCTATTTATTGCCAAATATACTTATAATCTCAACAGACTGTATAGAAAGAGATTTTATTCTGGAAATATTAAAACTGTGACAAATAAGTAGACATTTTGTTAACATATTTTCTCTTGGGGTTTCCTTGAATGTTGTTAAAATTATTTAAGGGAAAAGTCATAAACTTCTAGGGAATACAATTCTAAAATGTAGGACTAATCATATTATTAGCAATGTGATCATTGCATTTCAAATTAAGATAGGTTTAAATCATTTTGCTTTAATGTCAGCTTATCAATTTTTTTAGCACCATATGAGCATTATGTAATTACAGTGAATTATACAATTATGTGATATGAGATGCCTTGGTAGGTTTTACTTCTAAAAATGGAATGATTTAATTTGGATTGATTGTTGTTTATATACCATATAACTACATGCATGAGCTGATCACATCAAAAAAATAGTACTTGCCATGATGGCAATTAAAGAACATTGAGTTTGATATCAAAAGAATAGTGGCAAGTTTAAAATTCTATCCTTGAATGCAACAGTTGTAAAATATGTATATCCTGACTTTTGGCCTCAGTTTCTCCATCATTCAAGTGAGGATTAGAGATAATGATATTTATATGACATATCAAAACGTTGAAAGTAACCATAGGGAAGGAACTAATTGTAGCTAGAAACATAAATTCTAGAAATATTATTTTTTAAACTCTTTTCTGCATTTCAATATGTTTATAGTCTAGTTTCAAAGGTCATTAATGATAAGCTGATTGCCATACTCAAAATTTCTGTTAGTTTTCTATGCATTTACCCTACCAGAATTTGCAATGTAGGCTCCCATTCCTGTTCTCTTCCTCTGGATTCTCATTATTTGTTTTTATTTCTAACTTTCTTTTTTATTTTTAAAAGATTTTTAAATTTATTCAGGAGAGACACAGACAGAGAGAGACTGGCAGAAACAGAGGCAGAGCAAGAAGCAGGCTCCATGCAGGGAACCCGATGTGGGACTTGATCCTGGGACAGCAGGATCACGCCCTGAGCCAAAGGCACACGCCCAACCACTGAGCCACCCAGGCGTCAAAATTTCTTTCTTTTGGCACCTTCAATGTATTTCAACTAATGTGTCTTCAACACCTATGACAATGTGTCATCCGTGTCCATATATATTATATTTAAGACTCTAAATAATGTGCCCAAGTCTCTATATGAAAGTAAGACAGTCAAAAACACTCCTTGTAGTAGGCATTGCTTTGTCCCCTTCCTTTCATGCCTCCCACTCTCTGGATGTGAGCATTTCCTAGGTTTATGTTTCTGATCAATTCTTTTCTTTATAAGAGGTCCAACCAACCTTACAACAATAACTAGCACATCCACCTAGATGAGTTTCAAAACTTACATCTTTAAATTTGATTTCTTGCCTAAACTTTCACTTCCTATTCAACTGGCTACCAGGCATTTCCACATGAATATTTTTCTAGTAGATTCAAGTACAGCATATCTAAAACAGAACTCATCATCCATGCACCAACTCATCCTATTCTTCTCATATTCCAAATACAACACATTTTAGACAGCCACTTAAGGAGACCCAAATCTTATTCTTCTGTTCCTTCTTCTTGATCAACCTATTGTACAAATACATTTTTCCAAAATTATTTTCACAAAATGATTTTGCATTACTTTCTTTAATTAAAAAAACCTCAGTAGCTGTCCCATTGCCTTAAGCATAAAATTTATCTTGTGCATACTTGAACTTCTATCCTTGCCTGTAGGAAACTTCCAAGTCTTTTACAAATATCATAACTACTCCTCAATATGAATCCTTTAATCCAAATTTGATAAAATAAAAAGCTTAAGTAAAAAAGAGCAAAGACCTAGATATTGTATAACCATGGATCAAAGCAGTCATATGGAAAGCTAGATGATAAATATAAAACCTGAATCAGGAACAATTTATACAGGGTCTTAAATATAAGTGTAGGATACATTCATACTATATTTCAGGCTAAGAATTTAGACTTTGAAAGCAGTCACAGAAAGAGAAACCCAGTTTCCAAAGGGTACTGATATATTTTTTTAAGATTTTATTTATTTATTTGAGAGAGAGAAAGAGCACATGAGCAAGAAAGAGAGCACACAAGCAAGAGAGAGAGAGAGGACGAGTGGAGTGAGGGGCAGAGGGAGAAGCAGACTCTTAGCTCAGAGGTACTCGATCCTGGGTCTCTGGGTCTTGGAGTCTCTGGAATCATGACCTGAGCTGAAGGCAGGCTTAACTGACTGAGCCACCCAGGCGCCCCTCCCCAAAGGGTCATGCTCTCGAATAATAGCTAGAAATTCCAGTTGTGGTAGACTAGGATTGAACAACACATGTACGAAATGAATTTAAAATTTTAGTTAAGTAGCCAAAGAGAAATAAAAGTAGCGTGAAACAAGAACATGACCATGGTGGGTTTAAGAATTACAGAGCATGAGTGAATCAAGTCAGTATGGATGAATACAAAAGGCAAGTTTGTCTGAGAATTAGCATCAGGTAAAGAAATGAATAAAAACAAAATGGAAAGGCAAATAAAAGTGATGTCAATTTACAAGTGGTCAGAAAAAGAATATTTAAGTGGGAGAGAGTAATTTAAGTTTGCCTATAATGCTGTTATTGTGGCATGTACTACCTTTAGTGTCCAGGGTAATGTGATTTAGAATCCAATTTCTTCTATTTCCTATTTATACAAGCTTTGTGTTCTGGATATAAAGTGCTCAGCACAGTTCTGGCCACAGATGAAATAATTAACAAGCAGAAGTTTTTAATATCATTTTTCCCTACATGCTTCACTCAGAAGCCTTCCAATCTCTAAGAACAGTTTTGCCTTCGGGCTACATCACTTCTGCCCCACAGATATAGTCATAAAACTATTTATGTGCCAAAAACCTTAAATTAAAATCAATTGCCTGAAAGAAAAGTTATCTGTAATATTGTTCTTACTGCGGGTAAATAATGATATTATAAAGTCATCCTTCAGCTAATCAGGAGAATTTATTACGTTATGGAATATATGTTCAATCAGTCTGCTATACACTGAGATGATGGGTCATCAATGCCTATGAATTTGTGTCAATTGATCATGTGACAAAATCTTATAGCATTTTCCTCTTAGACCTTATGAAATCCAGCTGTACTGACTACCATATATAAAACCATAGAAGTAGTCAACTCTTTGTAGGTTAATTCAAAATCACCCTATTCTTAATTCTTTTAAAGAAAAATTTCTTTTTAAATTATACAATGTATTTCAAATATATAGGAATGCAAGTTATAAATAGGTAAAGAGTCTCAGTGTTTATACATGTATACATTTGGAATGGCTTGATATTATGTTCTAAAATTTGAAATAGAGATTGGCCATACATAGCAAAATAAAATAATTTCATATAATGCATATGTAAAGACAATCAGATGAATTGTTGGTATGATATTCAGAGCAAAATTTCAGTATTTTCCATTTCTTGCTTTTTTTGCATAAACGACTTGCTTTTAGACAACATATTGATGTCTTTTTGGAGATTTGTAAAAAATCCATGCAGTGGGTTCCAGATATGGAAATATGCCTAATAAAGACAACCCTGAAGTATTTCAAGAGGCAATAGAAGTATGTCAAGTGGGCAGGAAATACACCCATGATATCCTGGTGATAAAGCTTCTGTTACGTTGTTATTGAACACTGTGATCATTTCAGCAGGAGCAATGCTTTTAAAGAGTTGGACAAAAGTACAGATGGCTTCTCACCAGGTTATTCTGTATTCCTCAATAGTCTTTCTAATCAACCAGTGTATCATATAGAGCCAGCACAGATAATTAATCATTTTTCTTATATTTGAATTTATTATCATTTGGATGTGGTAGAGTTAATGATGCAATAATAACAAAAGAGACTAAAATTGTCTTTATTTATAACATTTTTGAACAATAAATTTAAAGTGACTCATTACCAATGTTGCTTCAAAAATATTGAATGAAGTTATGATATCCTTTTTATGCAGAAAGAAACTATTCTGCTTAAAATTTAATATGTAATATTCTTTCAGGCAGAACAGAAGACAAGTCCTCTAATAATACCAGCCTTGATACTTTTCATCTGAATTTGAATCGTTATGATTTAGCTATTAAGTGATTGGCTAAGATTATATTAATTTCTGTAACACACAAACACACACAAACATAATTTTTAACACTTACATAAACAGTACAATATTTTAGAACAAATGAGCAAAAAGCTCCAAATAAACAAAGAAGACATTTGATATATTTCCTTTTAAAAGTCTCATATGTGTGCTTATTTTGTATTTTATATTTTAATTTTATTTATTTCATTTTATTAATTTTATTTTATCCTCTTGTTTTATGTATGTTTACTTATATGCATGCATATATATATATATATATATATATATATATACACACAGATGTATAATTTAAAAAGAATAATAGTGCCCCACGGGTTATTTTGTTTTATACAGCCTTCACTCTACTAATCTCTGTGTTATTAATGCTGTTTTACATTATTATATATCGTTATTCTGTATAATTTAATGGTTATTGATGTTTTCTTAAAGTATTTTGTATAAATTTTAATTAAATGTAAATGTTTTCTATTACCTTCAACCCGTATGCTCTCTAACCCACAGGTAATCCTTTTTACCTATTTTTTCTTATTGTTCTTTTGAGTTCTGGTGGAGACTACTTGCTGCTTAGCTCACTGTGTGTTCTCACAATCTTTGGCTTACCCTTGGTTGGACCTATTGTGAGAAAATAAAGACCACATTTTGTAACGTGTCTTGTATAGAAGAGGTCTGGTCCCTAAGATATAAACAAATTTGTGATAATTCAAAAAGTATTCTTAATGAGAAGAAGCAATCATCTTTGTCCCTTCCATTTTCTTACAGACTTGAATTCAAAATGTATGCTTGCATATTAGTATATTCATTATACTAAAAAAGCATTTGTTTTTACTTCTTGTAAAAGGAAAATCTAAAGAAATAAATATAAAAGCAGAGATTAACAAGATTAAAAATGTAAATCAAAGGAAAGAAGCCAAAATTTGCTTGTTTGAAAGCTTCTTGGGAGCTTTCATGATGTAACAGGAAACCAGCCCTCTTAAGCATAGCAGGGAGAGACCAAAGAGAGACATGCCATTCCATGCTGGTAGGTGGCAATTTTAATAATAGCAAAGGGAATTTATATAAGACTTGTCTTGGATGACAGGAAGACAAATGAATCCCCACACCTACCCTCCAAATCTTAAAAGCTTATAAAAAGTCCTAACTGCCTTAGTCACTTATACCATGCAGGTGTTTTCAACACCACTTCAGTATCTCAATGCTATTTCCTTTCAGAAGCCTCCGGGAGCAGAAAAGACAAATAAAACCCACATTCTAAGGATGCGAGGGGATGAGGAGCCTCCCAAGTGCCCAGGTCCAGCTCGTGGGTCTTTTGAGCATGTTCTCCAACCTATTATTAAAATTCACAAATGCCTAACAAGTCTAAATATAATATGAAGAAAAATATAAATTACTTAATATTATGGGTGCTATCACTGCAATATCACTACAAATCTTCAGATATCAAAAGATATTTAAAAGAACATTATGAATAATTGCATGGCAAACATTTGACAATGTGGTTAAAATGGACAAATTTCTAGATAAATACAACCTAATAAAGATGATAGCAGAAGAAAGAGAAGACTGATATCTATTAAATGAATCATATCTGCTATTAAAGACTTTCCACAAAAAGTAAATTTGAAATCTGTAGGCACAGATGAATTCAATTATGGCTTTTTCCAAACTAGTGAACTATCCGAGTTTTGTCAGAGCAATGGGAGAAGAGCTTAGGTCCTTATTTTATATTCTTGTAAACCATTTGTGTAAGTAATGACCAGGAGAGGGAATGTTCTGTAGTCTTTATATATTCAACTGTGTTATGAGAATTTTCCAGGCTTGCTATGTTGCAGTCTCTTCTCTAAGAAATACAGGAAGCCAGTTTTACATGTTTGAAATGAAAAAGAAAAATTGTAATTGATATCACTGTTGATCATTCACTTGAAGGAGGCTGCTCACTACAGAGAGAAAATGTAGTAACTTGATTCTTTGCAGAGAATTTGACAACAGGTGAACTTATTTATCTCAAGTTCCCATAGATGAAAGACAGTGGAAAGCAGAGAGCCTTTTTGCAATTCTCCTACAACTAACTTCAGGGCCTGAAAAAAAGAGTCCCCAAATTTCACTGCAGTTAATATCTGATTAAATACTTAATTTGTGGAGGCTGAGAAAATTAAGGCCATTTCACCTTACGTTCAGCGTTAGCACAAGTACAGCCATTTCAGGCCCCTGTGAATAAGAGCTGAACTTTACCTTACTTCGGTTATAGGAAAAAAAACAGCTTAATGCCTTTGAAAGCCCCATATTAGAATGAGAACAGAGCCCAAGCCAGTGGCAGGAAGCCCCATATCAGAATGAGAACAGAGCTCAATGCCCTTGAAAGCCCCATATCAGAATGTAAACAGAACTTGAGAAATTCCACCCCCCCCCCCCCTTCTGGAAATTCCCTAGACCAGCCCTTAAAACTAAGCTGAAACCCACCTCGGGGTCCAGGTCCCTGCTCCACTGCGTCGGGTATACTTGGACCCAAGCTCCAGCTTGTAAATAAACCCTCGTGTGTTTGCATCGTGTCGCCTCCTTGGTGGTTTCTCCGATAGGTAATCTTGGGCACAACAAATTCTGTCTTAGGTAGAAAGTAAAGCTTTGACGAAACTTTTGAATTGATACCTCTTGGATTTCTAAACCTTTCAAAAGCTAATGAAACACTTTTAATTAATTTGGGACTTAGAGAGGACATTTGCACAAACTTTTGCTTAAAATAAGGAAGAGATGTGATGTAGTCTAAGGTCATGGTAATAAAGATGAAAAGTAAAGTGTATTTTGAGGTTCTGTTTTAGAGGATAAGACACCAGATCTAGCTGAAAATTTGAATGAGGGGCAGCCCCGGTGGCTCAGCGGTTTAGTGTCGCCTTCAGCCCAGGGCGTGATCCTGGAGACCCAGATCCAGTCCCATGTCGGGCTCCCTGCATGGAGCCTGCTTCTCCCTCTGCCTGTGTCTCTGCCTCTCTGTGTGTGTGTGTATGTCTCATGAATAAATAAATAAAATCTTAAAAAAAAAAAAAGATTTGAAAGACCCTCCTAACCTTTGGTTGGGATGACCGGCAAGGGTCATGTCTTGTATGAAGCCAGTCTATGAAGACTAGGAGAGGTGGCTATTAAAAAAACAAAAAACAAACAAAACAAAACAAAACAAAACAAAAAGAAAGAAAAGAAAAGAAATTTGAATGAGGGTGAAAGTGAGAGAGGAATACAGGCAAACGTTTTTAGCTTTTTAAAGCCACCCATTTTACCTTTCTTCATTCATCTGGGTGTGTATGCATCACCTCTCTATATATGGCTCAGTGGCCCTTAAAGAAAGTAATGGTAAATAACTCTGGTCCATTTACACAGAACACAAATTTATTGAATGGAATTTATTCGGTGCCTCCCAGTGTCATTGGGAAGATGGAGAATCAAGTTTAAGGAACAATCAGAAACAAGAGACACAAGGCAGCTGCTAGGCCAATAGAAATCACGTTCCAGAAGCAGACCCATGAAGACAGATCTGTCCATCCTGCCATAGTTTTTTCTGCTTTAGGACAATGAGTGTGTCTGTTGAAGGGGCCTCTGCTGCTGTTCCACCGGAACCTGGATGCTACCCTTTTGCTGCCTTCACCACCGAGATATTTTCTTTATTGTCCCTTTTCTTTTGGAACTAGCTCTTCATTCAAAGTTTGAATTTAGGATGGGGGATGTGACCAGTTGAATCTAGGTCATGTCCCAGTCCCGTTGCTTCAAAGAAGAATGGGGGGAAAATCTGTATCTGGTCTTTTTGCTTCTCCAGTGAGATATGGCCTTTTTTCCTTGTCAGATTTTTATGTGGAAAAATTCCCCAGTGATAGGATTGCAGATGCTCCGGAGTCAAAGCTGAAAAATACATGCAAGACTCCTCTTCTTTATCTATATAGTGTTTTGGTCAAGAAGTCACTTTTAGACTGTATCTCTTTTTCCTTCCTCATCTTGCATTTTATTAGACATTCATGAGTTCTAAAGTCTCCACACTGAAATCTATGGCCCTATTCAAAGAGCTTTTTCTGAATACCTAAAAGGTGTCAGTCTACAATTCTTTAGGTAAACATTTCTGTATTTAGGATACTGGAAAGACAAAAACAATACAATTATCGGAAGGAGTAATGGCCATTGCTACTTGTTCAACAAAGACTATGGAAATACAGAGAAGAGACTTTTAGCCCATCTTCAGAGAAAGAACAACTCATTCAAGGTAGACGATACTGAAGTGAATCTAGAAGGATAAGTGGAGTTAGGCAAGTGAAAAGGGAATTGGGTAATAGTTTTTCCAATATGAACTTAGGTCTTAAGAGATTAACACTATGAGTATTTGGTATGAGTGATTGGTAAAAGTCAGACATTTGAGAAAGCATGGTATGATTGCAGAAATACAACATAATTTGGCTAAGAATACTAAATGCTTGCACATGGAGGCAGAGTGGGCCTTCTGTGGCATATTAAAGTGTTCAAAAGTTATATGAAGAAAGTTTAGCAGCCATAAAACAGAAGTATTGGAGAAAGCAGACTGGATTCAAAGAGACCAGATAAGAGGATACTGTACAATATAAGTGGGTGAGTCAAGTTTTAAATCCAGGGATGTCTGATTCCCATAAGGTTTTCACTCTCTCCTCTACAACTTCAATTTTTAGGTTTAGTTTAAACAATGATTTATTGCGTTGTGTATTCTCAGACAATTTATATGTTTCACTTTTAAGCCACTAAAACCACAAATTAAATTTAGTTTTATGTGTCTAGATATGTGAAAAATAGAAGTCACACTTATGTCTTCTCCTCACTTTAATCCTATCCTAACTTTTTGCAATCAAATCTCATTCTTTCTTTCTGGACTAGGTCAGGGTGCTTATTCCCCAGCAGAAAACAATGATGTTCTAAACTGAATGTGCATCATAATTTTTCCTAAAATGTTACTAGCAATAACCACCATATTTTTGTTTGGGAATCTATCTCATTCCAAATACAGTGTGTGTATTACTCTGTTAATTTGTTAAGAGCAAAATTCTTGTGGGAATAAGCAACGTATACAATAGATTTCCTTGAACAAAATCTAGCTCCATGCTTTGATTCCAAAAAATTCTATTTAGGGATCCCTGGGTGGCGCAGAGGTTTGGCGCCTGCCTTTGGCCCAGGGCGCGATCCTGGAGACCCAGGATAGAATCCCACGTCGGGCTCCTGGTGCATGGAGCCTGCTTCTCCCTCTGCTGTGTCTCTGCCTCTCTCTCTCTCTCTCTCTCTCTCTCTGTGACTATCATAAATAAATAAAAAAAATCAAAAAAAACAATATTTGAAAAAATAAAAAATTCTATTTGGATATTTATAGGAAAAAATGAATGAATGAATGAATGAATGAATGAATGAATTAGGGAAAATATCATAAAAGCTATTTGCAAGAAGTAATGAACATTTATTTCCATTGATTATAGTAGGCCACTGAGATTAGGATTTTGACAAGCCAATGTTGAGACAAAGTTCGTAGGGCAAAAGGTTTATTGAGGTATAAACTTGTAAAAGGAGAAGGAGAAAGCAGCATGATCAAACAGATATACAACCATGAGCTCTAAAGGAAAAAGCCCATTAGAGGAGTTCTGTGTTGGGTGGGATCACTATGTCACAGTACCAGCCCCTTGCTCAGCCTTACATGGGTACCATGCTAAGACAAGCTTAGCATTGGCTGCCACTGACTTGATCAGTCACTGGCCAGAGGTTGTCCCTGGAAAACCATGGCCTCATCTTGAATACTGAAGCCGACCCTGTTGGAACTAAGAGCTAGAAACTGTCAGATAAACACATTACTTGTAGCTGAGCAGCAAGTTCTTAATTATTATAGCACTTTTCTATCCACATTTAAAAAAGAAGCCCCTTTAGACTGAGTTATTCTTCTTGAGGGAAGATTTAAAAGAGGGATGTTAGTAGGATAAATTTCAGTGCTCATCACCAAGTTGGTCTCAACTTCTTAAAATGGCACTGTCATCGATCTGTTTAATTTATTCTTTCCAAATTTTGCCCACCCTCAGCTACCATTTTGTTGGTTTGTTTAGTGGTGTAAAATAAACCTTCATTCCGAAGAGATCTGATATCCTGTTTCCAACCTCTCTAATAAAAGTTGCTGTCCTTGTCCAAGGACATATTTGTCCATATATAGACATATTTGCAGGGAGCGCCAATAAGAACTCACATGTATCAACTGGATTATGCACATAATCCTGTACACTTCCACTGTGAAAAAGGAGCCCTACATCCTCCTTTTATTATAAGCATTTACTCCTCTCAAGATAGTGACTCCTCTGGTTTGCTGCTAAGTGGTTATAAGGAACTAAAAATGACCATTACAGCTATTGCTGGTAATTTGGTGCTCCCCACCCCCCACCCGCCATGATGGTGTGCATTCTTTGGGAGCAGAAACTCTAACCATGCAGAGCCCAGAAATGCAGAGATGGGAGGCACAAAGTCTCTAAGTGAATCATTAGGAGAAATGGTACATGTGCTGACTACTGCTTCTGCCCCTTGGTTTCTGGACTCATGTATCCATCTTCTTTGAGGCACAACATCATGTACAATTCTCTAATTCAATGTACTGCGCACGTCCTGGAGGACAGCATCCCATCTTCTACGGGTATTGCTTCCAATCTGGTGCTTCAGCCATATTTTTAATGAGTGCTCCCATTGCTCTACTGGGTTAGCAGATACTGGGTGACGTGGTATGTGATAGGACCAGGAGATCCCACAGTAATGAATCTACTGCCACACCTTCTTCCTTGTAAAGTGGTTTCTCTCATCAGATGGTATGTTGCATATGAATACTTTCATGTGTCTCAGGCATTCTGAACAACCTAAGTGAGTAAGATTGAGATCTTAAAGGCAGTAAGCTAAATCCATATAAAGAATATGTACCCATTTCTGTGAATCCAATTCGGTGACCCTTGATGTCAAAAGAATCCCAAAGAACTCATCTTGCCATCAATTGGCTACTTAATCTGTTTTTTAAAGATTTTATTTCTTTATTTATTCATGAGAAACACAGAGAAAGAGAGGCAGAGACACAGGCAGAAGGAGAAGTAGGCTCCTCAGATGTGGGACTTGATCCCAGGCCCTAGGATCATGACCTGAGCCGAAGGCAGATGCTTAACCGCTGAGCCACCCAGGTGTCCCTGGCTACTTAATCTTCACAAGGAGTTCTGTCATCCTGGGAAATCAATAACCTGCTGCTGGACAATCAGAGGCAGCAGTTGTTAAATTGGCCTTGGCGCTGTAAGTGTCCATGCTGTAGGGCCTATGCATAGCCTCTGTCACTGTCACTGTGGCCATTTTGTTTGTGTGCCCATTGTGTTAGCACTGGAAGGTTTGCTAAAAAATGCTGGTTAAATTCAACAAGCTAAGTCATTGTGTCTACCTGCATGGGTGACTTTCTGGTGGATTTTAGCATATGATCAAAAATCTTTGTACTTTGTGCCCGCTTTCATTCGTTTATTCATATGCTTCTAACACAGACCTTCTTTCCCTCATCCTTCAGGCTTCTATCTGACCAGGCTATTCCCTATTGCCCAGGTGACTGTATATATTTTCTTTTGAGGTTATTTTGCCTATGACACAATGTGGAAGATCAAATTAATTTTCCGAACCTCTATCCACTGTAAAAACTTTTACTTCATCACTGTCTTTCAAGGTCATTCATGTACAGTGCTATAATGTATTCATTCCCCATTTTTGGTTTATATCCACTTATTGAGAAATTCAAGTATAAAGTTCAGTTTTTTGTTTTGTTTTGTTTTGTTTTGTTTTGTTTTCCATATGGAGCCACCAATGGAACCACACTCTAGGTGTCAGTTTGAGAAGGGATATTTATGCTACAATGTTATGACATGTGACATGGAGGTCACATGGAGGACGTGTGATGTGGAGTACTACTTATTCATGTAGCTTACTTACGTCCTCTGTTCCTGCTTTTGCTTGGTATTGAGCATTCCATTTGCATCTTATAAATGATTGCTATAGGGCCAGCACAGATTTATGACTTGATGGGTTTAGAAGGACTGAGCTCATGGTGATCAGTTCCAGATCCCTAGTCACTTGGTGTTCCGTGGTCAAGTATTCCATTTCTACCAGTGCTCAATCACATGCCAATAGCTATTTTCAATAGACACATAATTCTTTACTATAGGCTGCATAGCCTTGCTCTAGGAGCCTATATTTTCAGTCTTCCTCTAGGGCCTGCCATAAATAGCACACAGAAGTTTTTTCAATAATGATCTCTGCAACACAACATCACATCCTGATGGAGTAGGCCTATGGGTCAAGTCTGTTTGCATCACAAGCTGGGAATACCACAGAGCATTCCTGTTAATGGCATATGAGTCAGAGCAGCATCCCCACATATGAAATGTTACTTTTTTTTTTTTTTAATTTAGAGAATGGGGAGCAGAGAGAAAGAGAATCCCAAGCAGGCTCCACACCCACCATGGAGCCCAATGTCATGAGATCATGACCTTAGTCAAAACTAAGAGTCAGATGTTTAACTGACTGAGCCACCCAGGTGCCCCTGAGATGTTACTTTCATGAAGTGTAGAGATTTATTAGACATCGTGCCTTCTTCTTTATAGTAGAGGATATAAGACAGTGCCACTTGTCTTTTCATTTCAAAGGGATATCTGGCATGCTTCTAAACAATAGATCTCTAAATAATGTATTGAAGCATCAGGTATCTAAATCTTTGTTGGATTTAGTCCCACCCTTTGAATCAGATGAGTCTCAAAAGTCTTCCACTACTGTAGCTACCTCTTGCTTTTCTTGTACAATCAGTGTGAAGCCATCAACATAGTGGATCAATGTGATGTTTCTTGTAATGGCTGGATGATCCAGATTTCTTGGGAATGTGATTTAACTCTGTTTATAAGCCTGATGTCCTCAAGAGGAGGAGTGAGTAGCTTATGAAAGAGACACCTGTTACCATGTTGGGGAAAATTGTTTTTATTAGATTTTCACATATAGAGGAGTATGAAAAATATAGGGGACCAAAATCTTTGAGTTATCCTCGTCCTGTGCGTCAGCAGCTTGACCCTTCTGAGTAAGAGATCTAATCTTGGCATAACTGATTTGCTTGTGCCAAGGATTCAATTATCTTAAGATCAACACTCTATTAAATCCTGGACTTGATGTTCATGATTTCTCTTCATCAGTTGAACATGATGAGAGTTTTTTATGTTACTAAAACAATTCTTTTAATCTCACTTTTAGTCTTTTTTCCCTGTTAATTGCTCAGATTTTTCTTTTTTTAATCCTTCTCTAGGGAATCGATGAAAAAACACCAAACCAGAGGGGAGCTCTGAAGCAAACATTGATTGTTAGAGAAATGGCATGTTGGGCAAAGATGTCTAGGCTGTTATACCACCACCCCTTCAGTCATTGACTATGAGTTTCCCTAGAAGAGAAACATCTCTACTGACAAACTAAGGCACATCCTGAGGGTATAGACTGTTGGAGTCTGTTAGCTAACCACTCATCTGCAGCTGGGCAATGACTGCATGCTGGAAAGGGTCCTTGGGAGGCCCAAATAAGTGTCTGCTACATAAGTACTCACAGTGCTCTTTAAACATTTTTTTTTAAATGTCACCTTCTTTAAAACTTAATTTGAATTTAAAGCAAAGACATATTATTGATGAAATCATTATAGTATGAGTGTAGGGAAATATAAAGATTAAACAACAACAGAAAAAAAGTTTTCAAAAAGTTTTATTTTATTTTTTCTTTTGCATTTTAAAATTAGCAAAGAATGCTGCATTACCCTTTGCCAAATGTATTTATTTTACACATTTTTTTACTGACCATATCATGAAATATATTATTTTTTTTGCTATTAGATGCCTTATTAGATGGTATATGATACATTATAAGTGTTATATTATAAATATGTGAATTGAAAGATTTAATAAATGGAAAAATACACTCTAATGAGCATTGAATTCTTCTGCCCAAAGTATTGGTTAAAATTTAGAACAGGTTTATAAGCATTTCCTCCCTCAGCTCCTCTTACCACCCAATGGAATGCTCTCATCATGGATTCCTAATTACTGCAAGGTTTATTTAGGGGTGGTAATGTCTGGGAATGCTTGATTTTTATTCCTCTGGCCTCTGATGAAGAGGCTCTAAGTGGATTTTTAAATCTCATGGTGGGCACTTATTATTCTTACTGCATTCAGTAAAATATAGCAGGGAATTAGCCCCTGTCTCCTGTTTGGCCTAGGACTACATAATAAAAGCATTCTATTGTAAAGTTCACATTGATTTTACATAGAACTTTTCTATTTAAGGAAATTAAAACCTAACATTGAATTCACAGCTCATTATGGCTTTAGGGAAGTTGGATGTAAGCTAAATTTCCCTTTGAAATGGATTTTTCTTATGACAGATACCAAATTTAGGTTAATATTTTACATGAACGTTTGCATTTGCTGTATAATCACTTTTATTCTGTGTTTCTCCTATTAATCTCCTGAGATTGGGTAACAAAAGCATTATCCTGATTTTGCAGTTGAGGAATTCAAGTTGCACAGAAGCTCCTGGCTTGTGACACACATGTAGCACGTTAGCAGTAGATCTAGCACATTAGCCTTAGATATAAAGTGAGGATGTCTTGCATACAAACCAGAGTCTTCCTTCTGAGTCTGTCCCTTCACTTTTTATGTACTATGCAACTCAGGACACATTAGGGATTAATGTCAATTGTTCACATTTGAATTTTATCTCTCTTCTTATTCCCCTCCGAAGCTCCTTCATCACAGCAGTTGTAGATTTTGTGAAGATTAGAAATCTATTTCATTAATTGCCTTTGCTCTACTGTCCATGGTTAGTGAGTGATACTTCCGTCGTTTTTGATAACCAAACATCTGCAGATCTCTATGGAAATGATGGGTCATTAATATGTTTAATTAATAGTTTTAAAATGTTGGCTACTGATATCAGAGATTGACAATGGATCTTCTATTTTAATTGGGCATTTACCATATTTTAAATTCTATTTTATCATCAAATAGCTTTTCAAAAATTTACTCATTTTAGTTTATCTTTGTGTAAAGCATGAGTTTATTCTAATACAAAATGCCATAGTATTTCCTAAGCCATTTTTGGTTAGTATGTCCTTTAGGACATTAATTCCAGGGAGAAGAGAGAGTGTTTCAAATTTCTATATAACTTCATTGCTTTAGTACTGAATAAATCATTTTTGATGAGGTGTCTACAACATAAATAGAAAGCAATTTCACTATGAGTTTAACTGAAACACTTTGCAATAATGTCACATATTCTAGGTTCCCAGTTACACATCATGCCCTACATATACATATTCTTGTTTATTATAGCAGAAAATTTGCTTAAAATAAATATATTTTAGGTAGAATTATTAGAAGACCTTGAGCTCCCTTCTAGTAAACCAGAAAAATGTAGATAAAGAGTAGGAAGAAAGTGTAGTTAAAGAAAAGACAAAAAGAAGGGTGGTGTACACATTTCTAACTAAAATTTTGATATTGGACAAAAATAAATGAGGCATTCTAAAATTTCTCTCTTCCCTCTCTGGTTTTCCAAGATCCAGAATTTCCATACTCCCGTATTGATTGGTTGAGAGGAAAACCTACCACATTTGTTATTTTTTGGGAAGTTTCCAGCTTCCTTATAAAAATACTTTTTTCCTCTATTCTTGGGGGATGGAGGGAAGATAGATATGTTCAACAAGTTTTATGTATTTTTAAACATTTTCAGACATATTTATTGAGGCATAATATACATATCAAATATTTTACTAATTTGAAGGTTTAATTTCCTGAATTTCCACATACTACTGAGTATGTTCTCCCTATCATTTGAGGTTATACTTACCATGAAGCTTTTATTTCACCTTTCATTACAAAAGTGATCACTTTTATAAGGTCACTCATTTCTTGCTTAGCTAATAAACTAGGATTATATTTTCTTGAGAGTTCATATTTTCTTTCAATTAAAAATAATTTTAAAATATGGAATGTCATTTCTTTAGGTTTATCACTTTTAATTTTTCCATAGACTAAATATTAACTGAACATTTATTTTAAAATTAAAGAAAGTTAAGAGTACACAATATTAATTATTTCCTATATCCAATTTTGTAAATTCATTTCTTATTTTAGCTAAAATTTCCACTTGAGATATACAGAGTGAGTTCAGGCTAACTAGAGTCAGAGCTAATTCAGAGTAGTTTAATATTTCTTTGGCATTGGAAAAAGATCCACTTAGACATACTATCTATAGTATATCAGGGATTACTTTGAATTAATAAAACATAGCAATGTATTTCTTTGCTTCTTAAGAAAACATAAATTTTAACTATATTTGTCTCCTTTTTAAATAAAATATACAATTCCTCAATAAGCACATAAAGTCTTTCATGAGTCCCATTCCTCCTACCCTTTTAGACTCACCAATTACGGAGTCTCCACAAGAACTCAATCATCAGTTTTAAGAAGCAATTTATTTTTCCTGAATAGATCATACATCCCTGAATGGTTCCCATACTTGATACCTTTTCATGTGCCATTTTATCTACCAGGGATGCCATTTGTATTCTTTTGCTAAACCCCTAGATTGAATCTTTTCCTGTGCTCCTATAGCATCTTGTTTCTGTCTCTAGAATGGCAATCACCATAATATTAAAAATGGTAATGTTATGTCATCTTCAGTATCCACAGCACATAATAGCATATAAGTAACTAATGAATGATCTTATCAATTAATAAATCTTTGCTATTAATTGGATGGATATATATATGTATCATATATATATACATTAATCAGTTCATCAATGATGAGAATTATCTGATACAGGCAAAAAGATATAACAGTAATTATTATTTATGAAATATGTTTTTTGTGTATTAAGTTTTAAACATCTTTCTAACTTTAGGATGAGGAAACTGAGGCAAAGGAAGCTAAATGACTTGTCAAAATCATATAACCAATAAATAGGGGAGCCAAAATATGAAGGGAGGAATGATCAGGACATTCACACTAAAAGATGGATAAGTGCAGGGATTTATTTACAACAATCAGAAAAAAAAAAAAAGAACCAAATCAATTTATAAAACACAAATATACCCTGAAGAAAGTTTCTTGATATGTAAACTCCAACAGATCCTCAAGTATCTCAATAATATCTTGTAATGTTGACTATCTTTAGACAGTTTTTACTTCAAATAAGTCTGAACTAAGTCATAAATGTCTTAGCACTCATTTATATCACGGATTTATGTTTCTAAATTACGCTTTAATTTTGAACATTATTTTGTGGACCCTAACACAGGGTCCTAAGTTTTCACTTAATTTTTTGGAAACTAAGAACATTTAAAGTATCACCTTAAAGAACTGTCTTAGGAAGTTATCAAAGATATTTCTCAACGATCCCCACCCCTGGTACTCATGCCCTCATGAAATTCCCTATCTGTGCGGGCTGGACCTAGTGACATCTAACCAACAGAATATAACAAAGGCAATTTGGATACCTCTTCTGTGATTAGGTTGCAAAATATTATGACTTCATCTTGCTGGAAGACTTTTTCTTACTGGTTTTGATGAAACATGCTGCCACTTTGGGGAGGTGCACCTGGCAAACAATTCTGAAGAACTGAAGTTTGCCAATAGCTACTGAGTGAGTTTGGAAGTACAATGTCCTCCACTTGATGCTTCAGATGAGCGTACAGGCTCTGGACCCACACCTTTATGGCAGCCTTGTGAGTGACTGTAAAGCAAAGGACCCAGATAAGCACTGTTCAGATTTCTAACCAACAGAAGGAAAATCTGAGAAAATATATGTGTGTATATATGTGTGTGTATGTTTTGCTTTCAGTGATTAAGTTCTGCAGCAATTTGTTATACAGCAGTAGATTACCAATGTAAGAAGTATTCACCATATATATATATATATTCTCTCTCGATCTATATATATATGTTTATATATGTTATATATATATGTTTATATATATTATATATATATATATATATATATATTTTCTATGTATATATAAAATTGCTTACTTGAAGGGATTTGTTGTGGTTGTTCAAATCCAAGGCCAGTAGCCTATAAGAACATTTCATGAAAAGAATATGTGTATTCTTTATTACTGAGCCTTTTAAATTTATTTGGTCCAAAATATAATAATCTGGGGTAGCACAGGTTCAAACTACACGTCACTTGAAATCATATGGTATATATGCCAGTTTTCATTTTTTTAATAAAATCATGTATCTCATTCTTATTTTTTGGAATATGCACAATTAACTTGAATTTCAGTTAGTTGTATATACAGATAAATTTTAATATTAAAATTTAACATTTTATATCATTTTTAATAAACTAAAATAGTTATTTATTCATATATCTGTTTTAGGCGATTATTTACTGTGCCAGGTTTTCCTACAAATAAGGAAAGAACATTTATTGGCATTTGCCATCATTTATTTATTACTGATATCCTCTGAGAAAAAGTAAATTTGAAATTAAAGGATAGATTATATCCTCCCCCACTCCCCACCCCCAATCTTCATTCTTTGCCTCAATAGAATGAGAGGATAGTATTGGTCTCCATACATATTAGAGTAACTTTGATGAAACAGAAGTTCCACAAGAATATCAGTAAGATTTTCATATCGGTGAGGGGGGATGTAATGGATAGTAGCCATGACTTTCAACTGTAAGCAGATTACATGGTAAGATAAAGATCTTAAATTATTTTCACTTTAATGTGTAAAGCGAGGCAAAGAACAATTCTGACACTTCCCAATGGAAAAAGAGAATTCCAGAAAATAACCTCAGACATTAGACAATGCTTGAGATTCTATTTGCAATAAGATTTAAGCAATTTTCCGAACCTGTAAATGGCATGTTAAGCTTAGAGTTCTGGGTGCACAGCACAGAGGTTGGATATATGGCAGTATGTTACTATGAACAAGTCATTTAACCTCTGTGCTGTGGTGCACTATTTTCTATTTAATGGCTTTCAAGTAGAAGAGAAAGGGGTTAGACAAGTTCATCACTTAGGCAATTTTTAGTTGAATGTCACTTAATTAATAAACTGAATTTTATTCCCATCACTAAGAAAAGCTAAACATTTTCCTTCTCACTATTTTTGTCAACCAATCCACTGTTTTGCTTTCTCCATGAAAACTGGAAATTTTCCACAAATGCAAAAATGTTAGTATTTAATAACCACTTAAATAATGTTGGCTTATTGACTAAGAAATCTTATTAAATATCTTCATTTTATAACTTAGACAAACTGGGGAAATACTGTAAATTTTCAAAGCATCCTGAAATTGGTATTCAAGCTCAACTATAGCCTCTAAGTATCATGGTTGATGACTGTAAGCATTTACTGTAAGTTCAAGTGTTCTCATTTTAGCAAAACATTTTTTTAAAGATTTTATTTATTTATTCATGAGAGACACAGAGAAAGAGAGACTGGCAGAGACATAGGCAGAGGGAGAAGCAGGCTCCATGCAGGGAGCCCGACGCAGGACTCCATCCCGGATCCCAGGATCACGCCCTGAGGCGAAGGAAGATGCCCAACCACTGAGCCCCTCAGGAATCCCTAGCAGAATATTTGGAATCATAAACTTAGAATACTGACTATTGAATAATGAATTTGGGAATTATTCTCAAGTTCTCCGAGTGATGAAAAATAATTGTTGTTAAAATAGAGATGCATTTTAAATTCTATATTCTTATCTCTTAGATATTAGAATTAGCCATTTAAAATGCTTAAGTAGTTATGGATTTCAGGACTCTCCAGGAAGCACAGCAATGAGTGTTGAAAGAACAGCACTCAATCATTGCTGCTTCTTGAAAACTGGTTCAGGAGAATGTACACAAGAGAATAGGAAATTTCAGGGGTGCCTGCGTGGCTCAGTGGTTGAGCGTCTGCCTTTGGCTCAGGCCATTATCCTGGAATCCTGTTTTCAGTCCTGCATCAGGCTCCCTGCAGGGAGCCTGCTTCTCCCTCTGCCTATGTCTCCCCATCTCTCTCTGTGTCTCTCATGAATAAATAAATTCTTAACAAAGAAAATAGGAAATTTCAGCGTGGGCTGATCTACTCTGAAGGCAGTTTTCGATTCTTCTCTAAGACTAATGGAATGTAACTACCTATCAATACGCTATCTTTAGAACCTCATGGATATCCCTAACTTGGAATTTCACAATTATTTTCCTAAATACACAGAAAGTGAATGAACCTGGACTTTCTCAATAAAGCACATGCTGCAACATTTTCTAAATGCCTCTCTAATTCTTTCTCTCAGAGATCTGATTTTATCCTAGACTGAGATTTGTTATAACCACAGAAAAATATGACCACCATTTTGTTGACTCAATCAAGATTTTTTTTTTTTAAATTCATGAGAGACACAGAGAGAGAGAGATGCAGAGACACAGGCAGAGGGAGAAGAGGCTCTGGGTGGGGAGTCTGATGTGGGACTCGATTCCGGGTCTCCAGCATCAGGCCCTGGGCTGAAGGCGGCCCTAAACTGCTGAGCCACCCAGGCTGCCCGACTCAATCAAAATCCTAGCATCAACCCATCTTAGACAACATAAATACAGCTAAAATATCACCTTGATGGAAAGATTACATTTAAGGCTGTACAGAAACCACCTTTAACATATTTATAATGATTATGATTGTGTTGTTCATAAAGGAACGCCCATAAATTTGTGGGGATTAGGAAGTGGTCTAGGAAGAAAACCAAGGTAAGCTGCAGCCAACTTGAGTAATCAAGCAACCTGCAGGATGCTGCCTAGGATGCGCTGAGTGTATTTCTTTGTGCAGTGGAGGTCTCACAGTGCTGTATTCCCATTACTATTCTCATCACATACAGACATAAAGATAATTGGGTCTCACACATAACTTTCGAAGCCTAAGTTTCCTCATATGCAGAATATGGTTATTGGTTCTATGTTTTCTCACAGAGCTGCTTTGCTCATTAATGAGATCATGACTACCGCTTCCTTTGAGCTCTTTGAACTAAGGAACTCTATAAATAAAAGACCCTATTATTTCACCACTCTTGTTACTCACTAAAGAAACGTTCTCTGAAAATACAGCCTTTCACTTGCTCTGTGTGTAAAATCTCTGTTGCCTGCAGTGGGAGGGTTTGTGTGGCATAATTACAGGAATCTGCGTGTTCTGCAGGGTATTGTACAGTAGCGTTCCCAAACATTTTAAAGAAAAGAGATGCTAACATCCACCCACACTTCACCTAACACTACTAATGCAGAACACTGACTCCAGATGTCTGCAGCTTGCTTCCAAAAAACCCTCCTCTCAGGATACTCTGAAATTTAAATGTAAAAAAAAAAAATTGTCCCTTAAGAATGGATATTAGGCCTTTATCAATAACTCTACTAGTACTTTGGGGAGCCTTGACTATGTTTCCATCTAATTTTGTTTTAGGGGCTTGCTTTTTGTACTCTCTTGAATAGAGAGAGATTAACAACACTGGCGGTGCCATTAATCCTGACAGGCCTAAGAGCCTTCTCTTCGTTTTCCCTATTTTTCTCTAGTTTATAAAAGACTAAATTGGTGACAAACAGAAACAAAACAATAATGCTTATTCATGTAGCTTTTTGCATCCCCAATGCTATTATACTATATCATGGATACATTTTATTACAGTGATTTAAGTAAATTCCAGAATATAATTTAAAAATGTGCAAATGATGTATATATATAGTTTATTTTTAAAGACCATGTAACACTAAGTGTAGAAGCATACCACAAGAGACGAGTTTTAAATTATTTTCATCTAATATTTATACATTCTATGTATTTAGTACTATATCATAACTTTGAGCTATTTTTTTCTGTAAATAAGATCAGCTAAAATATAAAATGATATTATTTATATCATTTGCATTATTCTAATTCCTGGAAATTTGTGGTCAGGATTTATTTATGTATTCTCCCTATGCCACTTAATGGCTTAAGTGTTCTAAGAAGGGCTTCCTTTATCTCCATAATTTCAATATTTCTTTCCTGTAATCCTTACTACTTAAATGTATTTTACTTCATTAAATCTTGTGATGTGCAATCTCTAATGAGCTACAACGTTTGTATAAGCGTTCATGTGTATGTGAGCATACTGAAAAATACTTGGAAGTAATTAACATTCTAAAAATTAGTTCCTAAAATCAGATAAGTAGGCATCCTGCATTCAGCCCACCTGTGCTTTATCTCTAAGCTAAAAACTCTTTTCATATTCACAAAAGTTAGCAAATGTGAGTTATTACAAAGTAACAGAAACAAGGTAAAATCAAATCCATTTTTCATAAATATAAAACATCACATCTTAAAGTGCCTCAAAAATGCTCATATTAACTACCTTCACTTGGTACAATCTGTTTTTTTGCATATCTGCTTTTCCCCAGCTCCTTTTTAAAATTTTTTATCTATTTATTAATGAGAGACAAAGAGAGAGGCAGAAACACAGGCAGAGGAAGAAGCAGGCTTCTCACGGAGAGCCTGATGTGGGACTCCATCCCTGAAGAGGATCACACCCTGAGCCAAAGGCAGACGCTCAACTGCAGATCCAGCCAGGCGTCCCTCCCCAACTCCATTCTTTTTCTATTACTGTTTTAAGTTTTGAACAAGTTTGGATATAATTTTTATTAACAGAAAAATAGCTAAATTAAACTTACTTCATTTCATGATCTTCCACATACCAATTAAAGTCCACTAATTCCAAAACCTTTCTAAAGTCAGTATTAACATACATATGCAATATGTACATTCTCCAATACAGAAATATATAGTCTGGGTATTTGAGATACTTTTGATTTTTTTAAAGATTTATTTATTTATTTATTTATTTATTTATTTATTTATTTATTCATGATAGACATAGAGAGAGAGAGGCAGAGACATAGGCAGAGGGAGAAGCAGGCTCCATGCAGGGAGCCCAACATGGGACTCGATTCAGGGTCTCCAGGATTGCACCCCGGGCCAAAGGCAGGCACCCAAACCACTGAGCCACCCAGGGATGCCCTTGAGATACTTTTGTTAGCATGAATGTGTGAATATACTTCTGCATATTTGCTTTAATACATACATGTTTATATTTGTTTCACAATCAATTTTGCATATATATATATTTTAGGTTTTTAATTCCACTTAGTTAACATACAGTCTTATATTAGTTTCAGGTGTGCAATATAGTAATTCAACACTTCCGTAAATCATCCTGTGCTCATCTCCAGAAGTTCATTACTAATTCCCCAACATCTGTTTAAACATCTCCGCACCCAACTCCCCCCTGGTGACCATCAGTTTGTTCTCTATAGTTCAGAGTCTGTTTCTTGATTTTTTTTTCTCTCTCTCTCCCTCTCTTATTTTTCCTCTTGTAAATAACGCTGCTATATAGGGGTGCATATATCCATTTGAATTAGTGTTCTTGTACTCTTTGGGTAAATACCCAGTAGGATTGCTAGGTCACAAGGTAGTTGTATTTTTAACTTTTTGAGGATCCTCCATACTTTAATCGACAATGGCTGTACCAGTTTGCATTTTCACCAACAGTGCATAAGCGTTCCTTTTTCTCTACATCATCGTCAATCCCTGCTGTTTTTTGTGTTGTTTACCTTAAACATCCTGCTACATGTGAGATGATATCTCATTGTAGTTTTGACTTGCATTTCTCTGATGATAGGTAATGATGAGCATCTTTTAAGGTATCTGTTGGCCATCTGTATTTATTTGGAGAAATGTCTTCATGTTTTCTGCCCATTTTTTAACTGGATTATTTGTTTTGGGGGTATTGAGTTTTATAAGTTCTTTTCCTTTTCCTTTTTTTTTGTGGGTGTGTGTGGGGGGGTGGGGGTGGGGGGGCGGATGGTCCAGTAAAACTTACTTTACAAAGCCAACTGGCAGGCCAGATTTGAACCACAGGCTTTAGTTTGCTTACTATTATGATAAAATATAGAGGATATATTACCTTTGGAGTGGAGATCAGTGGGTGAGGAAGGGTGCAGCACAGTGTAGACAAAGAGCAATCAGACAAACTCTGGCATCAGACAACCTGTCCTTCAAACTCAATTCTTCTATTTGCACAGTACACACAGCACGTTTTCTGGGCTGACTTGTGCTTTCCATCTGTCTCAAATTCATATATCAAAGTTCTGACTCTCAATGGAATGGTATACGAAGGTGGGCACATTGGAGGCAATTAGGTTTAGATGAGGTCATGAGGATGGGGCCCCATGATGGGATTAGTGTCCTTATAAGAAGAGAAAGAAATATCACAGCTTTCTTTTTTTTCTCTCCACTTTATGAGGACTCAGTGAGAAGGTAGCCATCTACAAGCCAGAAAAATGATCATTAGTACTAAGTGAATCTGTAGGCAGCTTGGTTTGGGACTTCCAGCATCCAGAACTCTGAGAAATAAATATGTGTTATTTAAACCACTCAATCATTTTTTTTTTATAGCAGCCAAGCTGACTAAGGCAGCAGGCACTCAAAAATATAAGAGAATTTTTACCATATATCAGAGTTTGAGCAATAATTATCACTTCAAGATACAATGATGGCTTCAGAAATAAGGGAGAAAAGGTTGTAGGACAGATTATTCGCTTCTAAATATTGTCTCTTTCCCTTTTCCTCAGTCCTGACCTCCAGTACTCCAGTTACACAGATTTATACCTTTTTTCCCTTTTTTAAAAAGATTTTATTTATTTATTCATGAGAGAGAGAGAGAGAGAGAGAGAGAGAGAGGCAGAGACACAGGCAGAGGTAGGAGCAGGCTCCAGGCAGGGAGCCTGACATGGGACTCGATTCCAGGTCTCCAGGATCCAGGTCACCCTGGCCCAAGCTGGTGCTAAACCACTGAGCCACCAGGGCTGCCTTCTTTTTCCCCTTTTTAAGTTTTTATTTAAATTCCAGTTAGTTAACATACAGTATAACATTAGTTTCACATATAAAACTTAGTGATTCATTATGTACATACAACACCCAGTAGTGGTCATCATAACAAGTGCACTCCTTAATCCCCATCACCCATTTAACCCATTCTCAACCCACCTTCCCTTCAGTAACCCTCTGTTTTATTCTCTATAGTTAAGAAGCTGTGATTTCTGGCTTGTCCTTCCTTTTTCTTTTTTCCCTATGTTTATCTATTTGGTTTCTTTTTTTTTTTAATTTTTATTTATTTATGATAGTCACAGAGAGAGAGAGAGGCAGAGACACAGGCAGAGGGAGAAGCAGGCTCCATGCACCGGGAGCCCGACGTGGGATTCGATCCCGGGTCTCCAGGATCGCGCCCTGGGCCAAAGGGAGGCGCCAAACCGCTGCGCCACCCAGGGATCCCCTATTTGGTTTCTTAAATTCCACATATGAGTGAAATCATATGGTATTTGTCTTTCTCTGCCTGGCTTATTTCACTTAGCGTAACACTCTCTAGATCCAGCCATGTCATTGAAAACAGCAAGATTTCATTCTTTTTTATGGGTAATATTGCATTATATATATGGAAGTGGTATAGCATTTCTTCTTTATCCATTCATCAATCAATGGGCTTTTGAGCTCCTTCCATAATTTGACTATTGTTGATAATGCTGCTAATAAACATCAGGGTGCATGTACCCCTCAAATCTGTATTTTTTTTATTCTTCAGGTAAATACCTAGTACTGCAATTGCTAGGTTGTAGGATAGTTCTATTTATTACTTTTTGAGGAAATGCCATTCTGTTTTCCAGAGTGACTGTACTAGTTTGCATTCCCACCAACAGTGTAAGAGGGTTTCCCTTTCTCTGCATCCTTGCCAACAACTGTTTCCTGTGTTGTTCATTTTAACCATTCTGACCGGTATGAGGTAAAATCTCCTGGTAGTTTTGATTTGTATTTCCCTGATGATGAGTGATGTTGAGCATCTTTTCATGTGTCTGTTAGCCACCTGGATGTCTTCTTTGGAAAAATGCCCATTCATATCTTCTGCCCATTTCTGAACTGGATTATTTGTTTTTTGGATATTGAGCTTGATAAGTTCTTTATAGATTTTCAGTACAAAAATCTTCTCCCATTCTGCAGGTTGCCTTTTAGTTTTACTGATTGTTTCCTTCATGGTGTAGAAGCTCTTTATTATGAGGATGTGCCAATAGTTCAGTTTTGCTTTTATTTCCATTGCCTCAGGAGGCATATCTAGAAAGAAGCTGCTATGGTCAATGTCAAAGAAGTTACTGACTGTATTCTCTTCTAGGATTTTGATGGATTCCTGTCTCACATTTAGGTCTTGAATCAATTTTGAGTTTCTTTTTGTGTGTGCTGTAAGAATGTGGTCCAGTTTCATTCTTTTGCACATTGCTATCCTGTTTTCCCAACAGTCTTTGTTGAAGAGATTATTTTTTCCCTTTGGATATTATTTCTTGCTTTGTCAAAGATTAGTTGATCTTATAATTGTGGGTTTATTTTTGGATTTTTTTTCTGTTCTATTGATGTACGATGTGTCTATTTTTGTGCCAGTACTCCACTGTTTGTATCACTACCACTTTGTAATATAACTTAAAGTCTGGAATTGTGATGCTTCCAGCATTGCTTTTCATTTTTAAGGTGGCTTTGGCTATTTGGGATCTTTTGTGGTTCCATACAAATCTTGGGATTGTTTTGTTTTAGCTCTGTGAAAAATGCAGTTGGTATTTGGTAGGGATTGCATTAGGTCTGTTCATTGCTTTGAGTAGTATAGACATTTAAAGAATATTTGGGGCAGCCCTGGTGGCTCAGTGGTTTAGCGCCGCCTTCAGCCCAGGGCGTGATCCTGGAGACCTAGGGTCTAGTCCCAGGTTGGGCTCCCTGCATGGAGCCTGCTTCTCCCTCTGCCTGTGTCTCTGCCTCTCTCTCTCTCTCTCTCTCTCTCTCTCTCTCTCTATGTCTCGATGCATTAAAAAAAAGAAAAAAGAAAAAAGAATATTTGTTCTTCCAATGCATGAGCATAAAATGTCTTTCCATTTATTTGTGTTGTCTTTAATTTCTTTCATCAATGTTTTATAGATTTTAGAGTACTGGTCTTTTACCTCTTTGGTTAGTTTATTCCTAGTTATCTTATTATTTTTGGTGCAACCGTAAATGGGATTGTTTTCTTAATTTCTGTTTCTGTGGCTTCATTATTGGTGTATAGAAATGCAACAGATTTTTGTACATTGTTTTGTATCCTGTGACTTTACAGAATTTATGTATCTATTCTAGCAGGGTTTGGTGGAGTCCTTTGGGTTTTCCACGTATAGTATCATGTCATCTTCAAATAGTGAACATTTTACTTTTTTGTCACCAATTTTGACTCCTCTGACTTCTTTTCGTTGTCTGATTGCTGTGGTTAGTACTTCCAGTACTATGTTGAATAAAAGTGGTGAGTAGACATCTTGTCTTGTTCTAGAACTTAGGGGATAAGCTCTCAGTTTTTCACTATTATGGATGATGTTAGCTATGGGTTTTTCATAGATGGATTTTATTATATTGAAGTATGTTTCTTTTAAACCTATTTTGTTGAGGGTTTTAATGATGACGGGATGTTGTACTTTTTCAAATTTTTTCTGTCTATTGAAATAATCATATGGTTCTTATTCTTTATATTATTAATGTGATGCAACTCATTGATTGATTTGTGAATGTTGAATCACCCTTGCAACCCAGGAATAAATCCCACATATTTTAGTTGTAAAATTTTTCTAAAGTAATAATGTTAGTTCATGTTAGCTATATTGTAAAATAATTATTATTTTTCTGAATAAAGAGTAATACAATTCATATAAAATCCATACATTTCTGTAACACTAAATGTAGTCCTGAAAGAGTAAGTTGGCTTTTTTCCCTATTGATGTGAAATACTTTTTTAAAAATATATTAAATTCCCAGAGAGGCATGGGGAATAGTAACAGAGTCACTCTAATATACTATGTGTGATATTTAAAATTGTCTAAATATTTAAAGAAAACAGATATCTGGGGGAAAAAGAGGGAGAGAGAGGAATAGACTCTTCACTATAGAGAACAGAGGGTTACTGGAGGGGAGCCAGGCAGAGGAATGGATTAAATGCGTGATGGATCCTGCCTTAGAAGGGCATTTGTAATGAACACTGCATGTTGTATGCAAGTGATAAATCACTAAATTCTACACCTGAAACTAGTATTACACTGTATGTTAACTAACTGGTATTTAAATAAAAACTTGAAAGAAATGTAATATATATATATTATATATAATATAATATATATATATATATAACATATATATAACAGAGCAACATGTACTCAGAGCATTAGATATACTTGCATAACAATCAGTAATCACACTTCCAGAAATATGTTCTGAAGAAATTTTCCATGCTATTGGTTCTTTGGTTCATGGTATATCATTAATACTTTAAAAATGTGGAACAATCTAAATTCTAAGGGTAAAATGTTACTTAAATTAAGCTTATTTTGTATATTCAGATAATGCCATGCTTAAAATAATGCCTTAGAAGAACAATTAATGAAATACCCAAAATACATTCCAAATTTGAAAGCATTATCTGGAATAAGATATCAACTTTAAAAAAAAAGAAGAAAAGAAAAAAGAAATAAAGAAATAAAGAAAAAGATCACACCATATACAACTGGTATTTCCAGGCCCAAATGAGGTAATCTTAAATTAATTCATATGGATATTTATTCATGGGAAATGAAGTGCTAAATAGAACCCAGATAGCTGGTCAACCCATCTTAGGGTTTATAGCATGTTTCCCAATCCCCAACCACATAGCTATATGGATTCACTCATCAGTTTATTCAGAAAAAAATCACACACACGTACACACACACACGTTTATATATACACACTCACAATATATGTATATGTACATACACAACACACATACACATGATATATAAACCTATACACATATACATATGATACACACGTGTAATATATGTGTATACACATACATACATATATGTGTGTATCATGTGTCTATAATTTGTATTATTTATATATATTATATTATTAGCAAAATAATTCCCAGTATTTTTGTTACTCGTGAGAGTGTCTCATGAACAAGTTTCATGAAGATAGGTACTCATGAACAAATGTCTGTCAGATGGCCATCGTGTTTAATTGTCCAAAGTTCTCTCCAAATAAAGCAATCCCAGCTTTTTGTCATGCGTTTCTCAATATGATAGTCAGAACTTGGTAACATCAAAGTCTATGAATCACTGTTTGGCAACTAAATTGCTTGGTCCTGCAGTGCCCACTTGATGCCTAGCTGCATAGAGAACATACTTGTATTGTGGAAAGCTTTATCTTTACAAAAATATGCACTTTCTTGATACCTCAGTAAATTCCTCCGTTAAAAAAAAAAAATGAGGTTTTCATTCTATCATTTTGAAACACAGAGAGAAAGGTCCAGGACAATTTCACATCACAGAAGTAATACAAAACAGTATATAGTTTCAGGATATTTCAGGGAATTTTATGATAGAAATACTTTTTATATTTATATTTTTCTGATATATTCATATTGCTTTCTTTGTATTATTCAATTGTACAGACTACTGATTTAAGTTTAATAAACAAAAGCAAATTTCTGAAGAGACTAGTTTTGTTTCAAAGCTGAGTTAAGATAATGAATTTCATCTACAAAAAAAAGTATTTCAAAAGATACGTTCTTGAATTTAATTTAGTGAAAAAAAATAAATGCCACAAAATAAATTTCCTAGTATGAGCTAACAAGCTTTCTTACTTTCTGTATTAAAATTTAAATTACATGAAAATCAAACCAAAATAACAGTGATTATATAATCGTTTCGAAAATAGCTAGTCTCCAGTAGCAATTGCATATTTAACTAAAATAAAATAAAATAAAAAAATAAAGTATTCCATTACTCCACACTACAGTAACTATGGCCAGTTAATAGAACAGAGAACACTAAGCTTCAAAATCCCTATAATGCTTCAATCATTTTACAAGAATATGCTACAAAAATACATACTTTAAAATACATATTAGCTTAACAAACTAAAACATTCAATTAAAAAGTAATCATATTGGTTTGAGCAGATTAAAATCACTTTGTACATTACTTTTGATTCTGGAAAGGTATAATTGCAATATTAAAACATTATACTTGGCAGCTACTAGAACTCATTAAAAAATGGGATTAATACCAAGGGAAAATGAAAACTACTTCAAATAAACTGAACAATCATGAGTCTTCAACTCAGCCTATGTTTTAAGTCTTAGCTAATCTCCTGCTGAATGACATAACTTACTTAATCTAGCATTTCTGTAATATGGTTGTAAAATAATTTACTGCCTGGACAGGATGACACTTTTTGAAGATCATTTGCAATATGATAATAGTTGGTCATCATTGATGAGAGCATACATAGCCAAGAAGTAGGGATGCCTGGGTGGCTCACTGGTTGAATGTCTGCCTTCGGCTTAGGGTGTGATCCCAGTGTACTGGGATCCAGTCCCACATTGGGGTCCTCCAGGGGAACCTGCTTCTCCCTCTGCCAATGTCTCTGCCTCTCTCTGTGTTTCTCATGAATAAATAAATAAAATATTTTTTTTTAAAAAAGATGTAAGACAAACAAAAGCTTTCCTTCTTTCTCAGTTTCAACACTAATCTCAACCAGTTTATCAAGAAGTCACTGTTTCTATCGTATATGTGAAATTCTTGTTTGAGTTGCAAAGTATTTATATGCTCCTTTTCTCACAAAAGTTGAAGTTCATAATCTGAGAAAAAGAAATTCTAAATCCCATGTAATAAACAACCCAATAATTCATACAATATTTTTAAAAGCTAATTAGCATTATCTTGGAAATTAGAACTACTTATTTGCTCTTTGATCTTTTAAAAATGTAATATATAATATAAGGGACTACACACACACACACACACACACACTCACACACATGTGTGTCCACATGTGGAAATGTTGATAGAAGAAGATACCCTATGATCATGAGTAACTTCTACTTCCAAATAGAAGACAAAGTTTAGTTCTAAAAATTCCTTGAAATTTTATCCATAGTTAGCTTCAACAAATCATTTGGCCATATTCTGAACTACATTATACTCATAAAACTCCACTTCTGGAATTTTATATAATATATTCTTCAAATCCCTTGTTGGGTCTTTTAAATTAATATTCAATCTTTCTCATTATAGTGCTCCAGGCAACTACTACCAGCACTTCAGTTTGGCTCACCAGAAAAAAATTTGCTTACCAAAAAAGCTGTATTTGTTTAATGACTGCCCACTATGTTCCAGGTTCATTTCCAAGTGCTTACAGTGAATTGAGAAATGTAATAGTAATAAAAGGTCTATGAGGTAGGACATGTTATTAATTCCATTTTACAGACAAAGAAACTGACAAAGCAGCTCAGTGATTTGCTAGAGGTCACTTGGGCCAAAGATAGGCATCCATATAGATTATCTGGATGCAAAATTCATACTCTCAATCCCTGCTGAGATAACTTCTCCATGACAACAGGTTGAATTTAAGTACTTCTTTCTTCCTATACTAACCTGGGGTCTCTAAGAAGTTGAAAAAAAAGTTGTTGGTTCAGTAAGAGTATGGAGTATTTGGAAAGATTGAAGTAAGGGTTATAAACTCAAGTGTTAACAGTGGCAACCCTAATAACATAAAACACCCTTTTCCTGATTTTAGGAATAATAATGTGCTTTATATGCACAAAGAAATATGTGTATTTCTTTACTCCCATTTATGCGTATTCATATTTATATTTATTTTTATCCATATATTTCTTTCTTCCTATTTCTATTTCTTCATATATATTTTCATATTATATATGAATATATATATATATATATATATATATGTAGAAATGCAATTATAGTTTTTTTGACCCCTATAAGAGGATGTGTTCAAGAGTAGTGGGGAATGTGGTGAGCTGCTCTGGGTATGACCTCCGGTTATAGGATTTTCCCTTCAGTCAAAATTCCTTGCCACTTTTGGTTTTTTATTGTCTTTTTTCTTTTAAGATTTATTTATTTATTTGAGAGAATTTGAGAAAAACTAGTATTCTTCAAATGTTTGGTAGAATTCACCAGTGAAGCCATCTGATCCTGGGCTTTTATTGGTTGGGAGCTTTGATTACTGAATTAAATCTTCTTACTAGCAATTGGTCTGTTCACTTTTCTATTTCATCATGATTCATTCTTGGCAGGGTATATGTTTCTCGAAATTCATCCATTTTCATAAGCTGTCCGATTCATTAGTATATAATTGTTCATAACAGTCTTTTTTTTACTCTTTTTGTATTTCTGTGTCATCAGTTTTAATATATCCTCTTCCATTTCTAATTTTATTTATTTAAGTTCTCTCTCTTTTTTTCCAGATAAGTCTAGTTAAAGGTTAGTACATTTTGTCCTTTTTTTAAAAAAAAAAACAAGCTCTTAGTTTCACTCATCTTTTCCATTGTTTTTTTAGACTCTATTTTATTTACTTCTGTTCTAATCTTTATTTCCTTCTTTCTAACTAGCTTTGAGGTTCATTTGTTCTTCTTTTTCTAAGTCTCTGAAGTGTATGGTTATGTTGTTTATTTTAGACTTTTGTTTCTTAAAGTAGGCATTTATCACTATGAGATTCCCTCTTAGAACTATTTATGCTGCATGTCATACATTTTGGTATATTTCCATTTTCAGTTGTCTCAAGGCATTTTTTTAGAAGGCATCTTTCAATTTATTTTTTGTTTTCTTCTTTGCCCCATTTAGTAGCATGTTCTTTAATCTTCACATATTTGTAAATTTTCCAGTTTTTTTCTCATGTCAGTAATTTCTAGTTTCATACCCCTGTAGTCACATAAAAGACTTGATATAATTTTAATCTTTTTTAATTTATTGAAACTTATTTTGTGACCAAGATAAATAATCTATCTTGGAAAATGTTCCATGTGCAATTCAGAAAAATATGTATTCAGTTGCTTTTGGATGGAATGTTCTGTAAATATCTGTTGGTCAATCTAGTCTAACATGTCATTTAAGGCTGATATTTCCTTATTGATTTTCTATCTAGATGATGTATGCATTGATATAAGTGGGGTATTCAAGTTCCCTACTTTTATTGTATCAATATTTCTCCCTTTATGTCTGTTAATATTTGCTTTACATATTTAAGTGCTCTTATGATTGGTGCATAAATATTTACAAATCTTTTATCTTCTTGTTGGATTGATCCCTTTATCACCAAATGTTTTTCTTAACCAAACACTTTAGATCTTTAGATGTTGAAATTAAAAGACTTTTCTTGGAGAGATAGTGCTTTTTTTACCTGGAACGTTATAAGTGTACTATTTCAAAACCACATACATATTTGTGGGTGGTTGGGGAAGCATAGTTGCATACAGGCTTCCATGAGCCTTGTTTCCATCCCTGTCATCTTGTTTGCGGCCTTTCAATCAGAATCAGTCTACCATAATTCTCAGAGTAGAGACCAGAATATAAGAAAGTCCCTGCTAACACTTCCTGTGAATTCCAACTATTCTATATGCTCACAGGATCTTCTATTACCTTCTTTTACCTTTAATTTCTGTGAACTCCTGGTTTCATATTCTTACCTCTAGGAATTTACATAAACATAAAATGTTTAACCAGTGGGTATAAATGATCTATTCCAGAAGTCTCAACTCATTTGTATTTCAACAACTTTCTTATTTTATTTCCTATAAGAATGTGATACTTTATTCCCTGATTATTCCCTTAGCCTAGAAAAGGATTTAGCAAATAGTGTATGCTCAATATTGATATTTTTAAATGAGTGAGTGAATGTAATTCTCAAAATTCAGGAAAATATATTATTCCCTTTCCACAGGCTTTTGAGACTTTAACAACATGAGGCAATGGTTCTATATGAGCTGGCTAGTCCAACATGAGCTAGTGGGTCCCCATAAGTGGATGGGAATTAAAAAAAAAAAAAAAACTTGCCTCTGCTGGAAACATTCAACATTTGGATAACTCTCTTGCTTTTGGCTAATTCTCTCTCATGAGAAATATAAAATGTCAGTTATATACTAAGCAGGAGTATTTATGTGAAAAATATTCCCTGATTTATGAATTGCTTCTGGACTCTGAACTTTGGCTTCCCTAAGTGCAGTGACTCTTATAATAGGCATGACGATTGCAGGGCTCCTGTGTATGTGTATAAAGTCATTATGCATATTAGCTCCTGAGAAGCATGGGGTTTTTAAACCAGAAAATATATTGAATTACATCTCCTCATACCTGAGCTATCCGCTTAATGGTTACTTCAAAAACTTCTGACAAAGAGCTATGCCTAATATTAGCCTGTTATCAGGCTGGAGTTTTTGACCAATATTCTTCTGGATGTACTGCTTAAGATAGCTCTGTGAGCTAAAAAAACTTCCCTGTGGGAACTGCAGAAACTTTGAGTGTTTAACAAACCAATTTTAAATTAATTTTGAAATAGATTTATTTCAAATTTGAAAAATCAAGTACAATATTTAAAAATTTAAATACTTTGTACAAATCATATAATGCACTTAAGAGTCACTTCAGGGACACCTGGGTGGCTCAGTCAGTTAAGCGCAGGACTTCTACTCAGATCATAACCTCAGGGTCCTGAGATCAAGCCCTGGATCAGGCTCTATGCTTACCAGGGAGTCTGTTTGTCCTTCTCCTTCTGCCCCTTCCCCGGCTCATGTGCGCTCTCTCTCTCTCTCAAACAAACAAATAAAATCTTAAAAAGGTAGTCACTTCAAAATGATAAAACGTTCAATATCCCTACTAAAATGATCTCAAAAGTAAATAAAATACTGGAGAATCCATAAAAGAAATAAACAAATTTATAATCACAGCAGTAATCAACTCTCTTCTTTCAGTAATTACTGGAAAAGGCAGAAGCTTTCATTTTATTTTTTTAATTTTTTTTTCATTTTTATTTTTTATTTTTTAATAAATTTATTTTTTATTGGTGTTCAATTTACCAACATACAGAATAACACCCAGTGCTCATCCCGTCAAGTGCCCCCCTCAGTGCCCATCACCCATTCACCCCCACCCCCTGCCCTCCTCCCCTTCCACCACCCCTAGTTCATTTCCCAGAGTTAGGAGTCTTTATGTTCTGTCTCCCTTTCTGATATTTCCCACACATTTCTTCTCCCTTCCCTTCTATTCCCTTTCACTATTATTTATATTCCCCAAATGAATGAGACCATATAATGTTTGTCCTTCTCCGATTAACTTACTTCACTCAGCATAATACCCTCCAGTTCCATCCACGTTGAAGCAAATGGTGGGTATTTGTCGTTTCTAATGGCTGAGTAATATTCCATTGTATACATAAACCACATCTTCTTTATCCATTCATCTTTCGATGGACACCGAGGCTCCTTCCACAGTTTGGCTATTGTGGACATTGCTGCTAGAAACATCAGGGTGCAGGTGTCCCGGGGTTTCATTGCATCTGTATCTTTGGGGTAAATCCCCAGCAGTGCAATTGCTGGGTCGTAGGGCAGGTCTATTTTTAACTCTTTGAGGAACCTCCACACAGTTTTCCAGAGTGGCTGCACCAGTTCACATTCCCACCAACAGTGTAAGAGGGTTCCCTTTTCTCCGCATCCTCTCCAGCATTTGTTGTTTCCTGCCTTGTTAATTTTCCCCATTCTCACTGGTGTGAGGTGGTATCTCATTGTGGTTTTGATTTGTATTTCCCTGATGGCAAATGATGTGGAGCATTTTCTCATGTGCTTGTTGGCCATGTCTATGTCTTCCTCTGTGAGATTTCTCTTCATGTCTTTTGCCCATTTCATGATTGG